>NW_021200172.1:0-9798 GCF_002162155.2 Triticum dicoccoides
TTGCGCACATATTTATGACTGTGATTGCGAGTGATTCTAAGGACGTATTGATATGATATGGAATCGCTATCTTAGTGGAATATACATTAGATGCATTGACAATTTGAGAGATAAAATGTAGAGCTAAATCAATCCCACCTTTGTATTGCTTCATGTAGCTTCCAACTGTCCTCTAGGGTGGCATGGTTATCATATATGTCATCTAATGTGGTAATTAGTACAATCATCTTTGTGATCATACTTCGAGTGAGCTCAAATTTTGTGTCATAGTACAACACAGAGGCCCATGTATAACCCTCCACCACACGATCGCGGATAAAGCTTAGCTCGATATATCCTAAAAAATGCTTCCACCACCTGTGAATTAATTAAGCAATGTTATCTGAACTAGTACATATATAGTCCACATAGAATATAACATCGCTAGCCCCATTAAGAGATAAAAGAACATTGGTCAATTATTACTAAAAGCATGTGCATTACTCTATCACTACGCCATTTATGTAATTATGCTACAATGCACAGAAAACAACGAAACACTAAAGCATCATGAACCATTAATGAATATGCATTCTCATATTGATGAAAAAAGGCACGTAAGCTCTTAATTTAGATGACGTTAAGCACTAGAAATGTAGTGGTAACTAGACTTTTGGTTTTTTGTTTGTTTGAAGATGTAGTATGCGAGAGCAACCACCCGTGAATCATTATTGGGTTATATATTCTGTTTATATAAGAAAGATAAATAACATACCTGGTAATAGCTTTGAGCTCATTCAAGTGGACATTTTGCTGAAGGTTGAAATCCAATTTGGCAAGCTCCAGTAGGATTGGGTTATGCTCCTCTTGTTCGTACTCTAGGATATAATGTAGCATTTCCACCCTCTTATTTGTCCTTGGCATTGGTATCTGAAGGGCACGTTGGACTTGTTGAGCAAGTGGGGTCTTTAAACTACCACTACATGACTCAAGATGATGCCTTGCAAAAGCTATGGCTTCTTCAAGTGCTGGCTCACCATGAAATAGAAGATGAGATGCATTGTATAGACATAATAGTGTCCTGGGTTCATTTGTTATATCATTAATGAAGCTTCCATCTTCACTTTTGAATCGATTGAAAACATCTGTAATCAATAAATAAATGTTGGTGTTCTCGTGACCACATTGTCAATGGAGCTTCTATTGTTGTAGACATGCCGTCCACATTATGAAATATTTTGCAAATAAGGTCACCAATCTAATCTTGATAACTCAATTTCTTAGCCAGTTAAAAATTTGCATATCATGATTTTTCTTCCATAATTTTTCGTAACCAACTATGCATAACAAGAAAAAATTGTTAGGATTATATATACCTGGAGATACACAGTATCCATGTTCCCTCAGCAAGCGAAACCGAAGGGCAACTTCATAGAGGTTGTAGTTACTAAATTCACTCTTCAGGATTTGCCACATAGCGGTGTCAATCTGGTCTTCAAAGAGGTGATCGATTCCGAGATGTTGTAGTTTATCCACTAAGGACATTTTTACCACTGTGTCATTGCTGGATTTAAACAACATACATATGTCTTCCTTCAGTTTTTTTGCCCTAAGCGTCATCCACTGCTTGGATTTCTGCAATGCAAGCATTGAACATTTTTAATTAACCAAAAGGGACAAGGGTTAGCTAGGTAAAAAAATGTCGCCAAAACCAAAAATAGTTGAAAAAATCTAACAACTCGTATCTCCAGTGAAAGAAAATGGACCAAAAGTACATGACTGTAGAGAATAACCATATATCCTTTCACTGAGTCCAACTTTCCAACATATGCCAACCAAAGGCTACCCACATGTATCTTCCAAGGGTGTCGGTCGTGGCCAGCATATTTAATTTCAAAAGCATGCATGTGGTTTCAAGTTGCTTCCACTCAAGCATGGAGTTACACTAGACGATTTACTTATGACTATGAGTGGTGTTGATGATATACAAAATAGACATCCAAAATATGACAAATTTGTACCGCTGGATATGTGAAATATAAAGTCTGTACACATATTCAGATACTATAAGAAGTGTCGACTAGTGAAGTACACACGATAAGCAACCGGTTGACATGGATCTCTAGAGGAGCACGGATGGTAATTAGAAATGTGTTCCTACTTGGGCCCGCAAGTGGTGGGTGCATGGTGTACATTTTGGCACCTCTTGGGCTGGCCCAGCGTAGGCCGGAGTAGTAGATACTAGTACAAAAACGCATACAATAGTTACAAATAAATACCTCTGTGCATGGTGACATTTTGTGCCATAAATAGTTAGCTTTTATTATATACCTGTAACGGCGGTGGCTCATATCCAGCAAAGAAGTCAATCCATGGTGAGGGCTCGTAGCTGAACGCAGGAGTAGCAGCATTGCCGGACGCCATAGAAATTAACAGTTGCTTCTTTGTTTCATAGGTTTAGTAGCTTGGGATATAGATAGCTTTGTTTGGGGAGGAAGGAGAATGTGTGCGTGAGGCCTTTAAATAATGTCCACGCAATGGCAGGTCCATGCATATTTCTCATCGTTAGCAGCCGGCCGGCCGAACTATAAAGGCGACTGCATGCACTACTAATCTACCTACCTTCCGGTTGATTATCCGGTAGTGCCTTTAGACCCGCCCGATTGATGGACATAAAATCATCTATTTCCAACGTGAAGAAATCTATTTTAGCTTGCTATATTTGTGGCTTGCACTGTTCCTTAGTCATTTTGTCTGTTTTTTACATGTCACATAGTATTGTCATGTTTATGTTCAGAATTTACATCCACATACTTGTAACCATCCTCTCTATACATGAATCTTTTGTATTCATTTATTTTGAAAATTGAATATTTATCTTATTTTTTGGCAGTTTGGATATACATCAGATCAGAATATTCTAGCCCTTTCTGGGTGCGGTTGTTTGTTGTACATATACTTAATAGAAAAAAACTGGTTGCCAAATTTACATTCAACTTGTGTTGTAATCCAAAATATCACACTAATTTAAAATTGATAGAGCATGTAAAAATAACAATTCAAAACTATGTTAATTTGTGTAGAATGTACAAAGAAAAATAATGGACCTGCCAAAGTTAAATCAAAGTTTACTTTCAGGAATGTATTTCTTGTCGCATGTATTATATTTATCTTCATAGGATGGATCGTTGGTCAAAGACCATGGCAGCCCCTAGATTGCATCTCATAGCAGACGCACCAGGAGCATTACAGAGTTAGCTCAATGCATGCAATTGGCGTGACAATGTATAGTCAGCAAAACACTGATGCCAATTGTTGTGATCACTCATCATGCATGCAGGTCTCTTATGCATAGAGCCAATAATCCATTGTACATCATTTTTCGATTATACTACATCAAGTTTAAGATGAATGCATGATGCGTATTAGCAGTCGGGCGAATTATACTAGATAGTCCCTCTTCTGATTTATAAGGCCCAAGTGTATCCCTAAATTAATCGTTTAATCAAAGTAACACCAAATGTATATCACAAATGGTATATATTTAGAAGTTTTCTATGGATTATTTTTATTGTGATATAATACTAGCATTATGTTGGTCGAATTGATGATTATTCAGTACATGTGGGCCTTATAAACTGGAGAATGAGTACAATGAAAATACTGCTATTCTACTACATGATTGAACTGTGTGTTGTGCTTGCTGCCGCTTCCTGCAGAGGAAGGATAGGTAGTCACATGTGCCTGCTCCACCATCAGAGACCCAGGGAGTACAAAAAAACTCTAGATAGCTAACACTAATAATTTAGGGCATGCATTCATTACCATCGTTATGCCATGTTATTAAAGTATCATAGCTTGACGGCAACTCCCCCTACCTAACCATAGCTGCCCGGTCCAAGATCTTAACTATTTTTACCTGTGATCCATCGCCTCTACTAAGTCGTGAGGTTGGGAGATGCAAACATTATAGCTTTTATTTGAGGTCTTTTTTTTCTTGACTATGTCAACAACACCAGCGCCTTGCGAAATACTAGTTCTCCTTCTCCTTAAGTTGTCCTTCTATGTTGATCTAGTTTTCAGGATCATGTGGTCTAGTAAACAATGCTAGGGATTTTCGTTCATGGTGTGTTGAATAAACTTTGTGCCCTATTCCAGATGGGGAGGGAATTCAAGAGTTTTTATTTGCTGAAGATAAAGATAAAACATTTTTTGCTAAATGAAAAGACAAGCCCACACATGAGATACCTTCGGGAACATTTATCCTTGGTCAAATACAACGGCCCGCAAATTGCAGCGATGTTTTGTATAATTGAAGTTTCATGGATCTTATAGCAGTCTCTCATGGATCTTATAGCATCGTTGGCTCGGCAGCGGTGGCGGCCGATTCCCTCGAGACTAAGGCATAGTTGAGGATTTACCGCCTGGGCCGGTTGATCCGGCAGCCATGAGGTGAGGCGGTAGGACCAGTGATATGTATTTGTCAGTGTGACGGCTCGTTGCCATTCAGTAGTTGCGGTGGTGCGGCAGTGCGAGCGACGGAGGGCGCGGTGGATCTGACTTTTCAGCGGTACAGTGGCGGCGTCTTTGGCCGGAAGCGGCCGGATTCGAACGGATTTGGTAGCAGCAGCTGAGTGGGACGGGAGGCTTTTCTGCATGTTCACCTAAGGGAATGTTCCGGATGGTGGTTTGACTGCACGCGGCTGCGTTTTTGTTTCGCGGCTGCGCATGGTGTTGTATAGTTGCAACACAAGAGGGTGTATTTTAGGGCTGCCTCTAGTTAGGACCACAAAAATATAGAGATTGGGAAGCTGTTGGAGTACCGTTTTTATGTCAAAATGTCGTAAAGAGCATTTTCTTTGCGCCTCTACTATATTTTAAATCACGTATTGGAGATGCTTTATGTGTGTTCATTTTCTCCATAGGTGTCGCCGCCTCCTTCAAATACTTGCCCCTAAGTGTATGCATATGAGGGCAAATATTGGTGGTGCACGAGTCAGGTGAAGGTGCGACCTGGTGCAGCTTAAGCCATTTGCGAGCGGGTGCATGGGACGGGTCGTTGACACTTAGGCTGGTCTGGCTCAGCCATTCGACCGGTTTGGGTGCAGAGAAAAGGATGGAAAGAGGGAAACTTTGACATGGCGTAACCATGACGGGGCTTTTGTTCACCCTCGATTTAGCAGATTTTGTCTCCTACAAAACTATTGGTGCAGGAATTCAAAAGTTTTAGTTTTCTCTAAGATGAAGCCGTTGTGCAGGTAATATGGTACTGGTTCCTATTTTGCATGTCTGCCGTGGTTGTGGTTGTGGAAATTACTTCATCTATCGTTTACTAGAGAATTTTCTGGGTCTTGTAATTCGTTTGGTAACCGTTCTTTTGTCTGGTTTATCAGCCTAATGCAATGTGCCAGTTTCTCAGCATAGGCCGAGTAGGTGGGTTTCTTTTCGTTTGGACGTGTGGTGCTTATGAGATCGCAAACTGGCTACAAAGAAAAGGACATGTACGCGGTGTAATTTGTGCACTGCTTCTCTTGCCACATGTTTTATTGTTATCTTTATATATATGATTGATACTTTGTCAAAGATAACATCGTCTAGATTGCATCCACTTTTCATAGCAGCCGCACCAGCTGGAACAGTATAAGGCACATACCATCGTGAGTGTGACAATCAGGCCTATCTTTATGTAGCTGTGACCACTCAACGCATGCATGCGTCCACGTTTCTCACCGTCAAGTAGCAGCCGGAGGAATCCGGTATATGATCTTGTGCGTACTGGGAATTCGGTGCGACGTCCACTAGATCGACTTTAAGATCTGCTCTTCACTGGGAATGTTAGCAGCCGGTTGAATCATTTTTAGTATACATGCCATGACGTCTTTATGTTCTGCCCCACTAGTTCAAGATCCATGCATGCATTCATACTCTATTTTTAGCAGCCGATAGGAGTCACCTTCAACTACAATGTATTGTTAGAGGGTAATATATATGGACGAAAACGTCACAGGACAGTCGGACATCAACAAATTACCATTAGATTAGATAGACACGTCTCACCTCCCTGCGTGCCCGCACACTTTGTACCATGCTAATTAATTGTATGTGAGTAATTTAATGTGTTGCTACCTTGGAAATGTAGTTGCATTCAGACACAAGAGGAACATAATGTATTTGTAAGGGCCTCCTTTAAGTTGACAGGATAATCCTCCATCTGTGCCAAACGAAGCTAGCAATCACATTGCGCCATGAATCTAAATTTGGCCTCGCGAGGGTGAGCTAACTCCTATTCAGATGGCCACGGGTCTAAGCGGGGAAAAAGAAGAGAAATAAAGGACAACTACCATGCAGCCTACACTCGAACCCATGGTGAGGATGTGAGGAAAAAGAATAGGAAAAGACTCTGTGTTGTGGCCCTAGAAAGCTCTAAGGATCAGTTTTGTTTGCATCCTCATTGTTTCAAGCCTGTCCTGGAGCACGCATGTGATCTTCCTGGGCGGTGTTTGTTTAGTTCCTGGAAAAGATCGTAGTGCCCGGGCCTGGATAACCAAACATGACCAGCTATTAGTCTACCAGGCTTCTGAATTCCTGGTCCTGCGCACCGGCTAATAGCTGCCTGGCCTCTAATACTAGTATAGGGACTTGTGCCAACCAGTAGGACTCTCTTTAGTTTTTGTGCGGACATTTATTCCTTAGTACGAGTACATCAGTCCAGGTAGGAACCAAACACATCTCTGCCTAGCTTGCCTGACCAGGCACGAAAGAGCAAATTCCCAGGCAGAGTACAGGCAGCAATATTCTTCAGGCATGGTGTCCAGGGTAGTAACCAAACTAGCCCTAAATAAAAATATCTATGACCAAACATTATGCATGTACGTAGGAGGCAAAACTAGGCGTCAAACTGACTTCTAATGTCGGCTCAATATCAAAAACATCATATATATTCTTGTAAACCTGATAGAGTATGTGACAAAATTAAAAATCAATTAAAACAATAAATTCCTGGTAGCTAGCATTCATAACTAAAAGGTACCTTTCTTTTGCTATTTTCAGGTCTTGTAGTTCAGTTAGTAATCGATGGTTTGCCTGATTTATTAGTTTAATGGAATATGTAGGTTTTACGTCATAGTTCGAGTACGACAGTGCTTTCTTGTAACAAGTTTTAGTGTTATCTACGTATGATTGATACTAGGCCAAAGACAATGCTGCCTAGATTGCATAGATGTTTCACAGCAGCCGCTCCAACCAAAACATTGCATGGCTAGATTACAGAAAGGCACAGATCAATCATGGGCGTGACAATGCATATAGTAATCAGGTATATCTTGCACGTACTTCGTGGGTGTGACACGCATTAGATGCATGCATGGCGCATGTTAGCAGCCGGACGAATGCTGGTGGGATGCATGCGAGTTCAAGACAATCTGCTCCATAATTGCGCTAATGCATTCATGTTTGTTGCTTTGTTAGCAGCCGGCGGAGTCACATTCAACTATAATGTTTTATTTAGATATGCGGATGAAAACATCACAAGGCAGTCACCACTCAATAGTATAGTATTAAGATTGACACCGCAGTCACCATTCATATAGTCATTTGCGGTGACAACTAAAAGATATAATAAATTTGTTGAGAAATATAGGTGCGCTTTGACACAAGAAGAGCATAAATATTTGAATGCGCCTTCTTTGAGTTAGGGCCATAGATATCTTGTTCCATGTCCACCAACCGAACCTAGCAATCACATTCTTCCATAGATCTAAACAAAGAAAGATAGAATTAAAATATGATAAGTGGTAGCATAGTGTCTGTTACTGGTCTGCCCATGATGTATTAAGCAGCACTATCAGCTTGGTGGGCAATTAAACAAGACATGAGAGAGAGAGAGAGAGAGAGAGAGAGAAAACAAGTGCTGGGTCTATGCAATTACCGTAGTCCTTTCAGAAAATGAGTGACTGAGATAATTGTTTTTCTGTGAAATCTTATGAGTAGGGCGCACATTTCCTTTTGATTCATAATAAAAAACAGTTTATTTTATGAGAAAATGTTGGTCAATAGACTAAACCAGATGTGAACAGTGCAAAAGCTCAGAGAGTAGAAAAACATCAAGCTACATTTGGCCTACAGCATGCCAAGTCAGTAACCTAGTGCTGCTTGCACGTTTGATGCACCCATGAATGCTTGGGCGAGGCCATTACTGTTAGCAAAGTCTGTCCAAAGGAACCGGATCTAATTTGATAAACCTAGCAGTACATCTTCCAAAAGGATCCAAAAGAAACAAATAAGAAGAAATTATAGGTCAGTCCTTGCATTTTACACGGAGGATAGCAGACCATGAAACTAGTTTGAAATTTGGTCCATACAACATGCATCAATACAGTAACTAACCCATCGTCACCAGGGGCAATTTAAAAAGTGCAAACTTCGTGTTTTGGTACAATCAATAGTTTGTGTCATCCACCATAATATATTGCAAGTTCAATGAGGTTCTTTTATTCTTATTGGTGCAATGATACATATTGGTATACATCAACAAAAGTACAGACATATCTACGTGGCAATGCACGTCCATCTATGTCTATGTGGCATGGAAACCTCCACGGGAAATAGGTATCAATTGTAGGTCATATTTTCTTCCTACGATGATCCCATATTTCTCGGTCATGTCCAAAAATTCCGGGTTTGCCTTGCCAGGAAGCACCCAGTCGAAGTGGTAGAGAAGATTTGCCAAGGCGATCTCCATAGTTGACGTGCCGAATAGTATCCCAGGGCACTGCCTCCGACCAACACCGAAGGGGGTGAATTCAAAGTATGTCCCATTGTAATCCATGTTATTGTTCTCAAACCTTTCAGGCTTAAACTCTTCAGGACTTTCCCAACAATTTGGATCCCTCGAAACTGCAAACGCATTAATGTATACATTGGTGCCTTCAAGCATGTCAAAAGCCATAACTTTACGGTCTTCCCTGGCCCTACGGGGGATCAAAGGACCTGGTGGATGCAGTCTAAGAACCTCCTTAATGATCATCCACATGTAATGGAGTCCAGCAAGGTCACTATTAGTAATCACAGCTCGACCTTGACCTAGCACCTCTCGGATCTCAATCTGTGCTTGGGCCATGGCTTCGGGATGACGGACGAGCTCAGACATTGCCCACTCCAAGGCAACTCCCGTGGTCTGTGTGGCACCTGCAAATATGTCCTGAAATATATTGTTGTGGTATGCATGTTTATATATTGTTTCTGCATATGTAGTAGTACGCAACAAATAATCAATTTCAGACACAACAATTTACGTTTATAAATCTATGAAACAAGTTGAGACTAACAGATTTATGAAATGATGAAGCTAGCTTTTTTTGCATTAAAACTTTGCAGATATGATATCACATCGGTTGATTAATAAGAAGCATAAAGAAAATTACTCACAAATAAGACGGCACCTATACTCTCCGTGGTCATAGGGAATGTGAACGCGTCCTTCTCCTGGAGCCTGAGTAGCACGTCCAGCAAGTCATCATCGTCGGTGCTGGAGGCACCGTCCTGTGTGGCAGCTCACGCCGCCTTATGCCCCTCGATGACGTTGGCGTTGATACGTTGGATGTGGCCATAGCTCCTCCTCATGTGGCGCTCTCCCTTGCACAGCCACCGCACCAGCCGCGATGACGGGAAGAGGTCGACGAGGCAGAAACCACCTAGCAGCACGAACGCCTCATCCAGCTCTCGGAGGTACTCCTCCTGCTGCGGGAACTTGCCGCCAAACACCGCCCGCCACACCACGTCGTTGCTGAGCGCCATCACCTTCTCGCTGACGTTGACGAC
>NW_021200172.1:9921-10829 GCF_002162155.2 Triticum dicoccoides
GCACCCATGGATGCCGCGTCTGCGACATAATGGAGAAGGCTGCCCACCTGGTCTGGCCTGATACCGTCCATACGCCTCACCTGCTTGGAGCTGAGGAGCTCCATGGTGCAGACCTTTCGCATCTGGCGCCATGGGTCACCGTAGGGGGCGAAGACGATGCCCCTCCCGCCGCAGCCGAAGATGTCCAGCGTCGCGCTGCGAGGCCGGCCAGCAAAGGCAAGGTCGTTGGTCTTCATCACCAGCGCCGCCGCCTCGGCGCTGGAGACTATCACCGTTGGGACCTCGCCGAGCATAAGGTGCATCAGCGGCCATGCCGGCGAGACATCTCCATCATCTTGCGGTGCGGGAGCACGCTGGCGACGTGGTGGAGGCTTCCGATGAAGGGAACAGTCCATGGCCCAGGAGGCAGCTGTGGCTTTCTCTTGCCCCCAGAGAGCTTGCGAAACCAGAGGGCCACAAGCGTGCATAGAGCTATGAAACACAAACTTAACCAGCCCTCCATGGCAGGCTACAAGCTGTTCGCAAGTGCAGCTTGGAGTGAGACCCGGTATATTTATGTGACCACCTACAAGTTCTGTTAAAACTCTGGACCTGCTGACTCATGAACTTCCTAGTGTATGCAACTATATACAAGTCGAGATTTATTGGTGTACAAAACTAAATTGGTGGCGGCTAGATTGTTGATGACAAAATTTAGAGATAGTATGACAAAATTTAAATTATTGGCGGCTAGATTGCTGATGACAAAAATAGTGTACAGTACTAGACCTCTTTCTTCGCTCTAAATTAGATAAATTCCTAGGTTTGCTATCAGGCATAATTTACTATCATCATCAAATGTACTTTGGTCGTGTTGTATGTATTAGCTCATGAATTTTTCTACAGAGAAATTTAACAAGGGAAAACAC
>NW_021200172.1:14903-17240 GCF_002162155.2 Triticum dicoccoides
AGATGCGCAAGGTCTGCATTGTGGAGCTGCTCAGCTCCATGCAGGTCAAGCGCATGGAGAGCATCCGGCCAGAGGAGGTTGGCAACCTCCTGGCCGACATCGCCACTGCTGCGGCGGCCGGCGACAGCATCAACATCAGCAAGAAGATGATGGAGGTCAGCAACAACGTCATGTCGCGGGCGGTGTTCGGCGGCAGGTTCACGCAGCAGGACGAGTACATCCGCGAGTTAGACGTGGTGCTCACCCTGCTAGGCGGCTTCTGCCTCGTCGACCTCTTCCCATTGTTGCGGTTGGCGCGGTGGCTCAGCTTCGGCGCACGGCGCATGAAGAGGAGCTACAGCCACATGCAATGCATCATCGTCAACGTGATCGAGGAGCGCAAGGCCGCGCGAGCTGCTGGTGATGGCGCCTCAAGCACCCACGACGAGGACCTGCCGGACGTGCTGCTCAGGCTACAGAAGGATGATTCGCTGGCATTCCCTCTAACCACAGAGAGCATATGCGCCGTCTTATTTGTGAGTATTTTTAACAAAAGAAACTTTTTTTTACTGCTAGCTGATGCAAACAACGGCACAAATTTTGCATATGACACGAGATAGGAAAGATTGATTACTTTTGTTCCGACAAACTTAAATCATTAACCATTTAGTTAACATTATCTATGTCATACATTTCAAGATTATTTCTTTCTGCTCAGAATTTCTGGTAACCCACCAGTTACCGGAAATTTTGATGACCCCCCAGAAACTGTGGTAACATTCGATAAGATTCAAATGACCTCATAAACATGTGAATGATAGTGTGAATGAATTCAACCCGTTCTTTTGCTTTCCAATCACTATTGCGAAGACACGTGTAGCAGATCCAAATACAAGATAATATAAGGAAAAAAAACATACTTGACAAACCAAAGACCTAGACATTGATGTTGTCCACACATTATATCCGTTAGCTTTATAGATTTCACCCTTGTGGAAAATTATAATCTTTACTGTTAAGTATTTTCAAAGAAACTCATAACACGAACGCCATGCTATTTGTCTATCCATTATCATGGTGTAGCAATATAAGGGTATGAACCTCATAATGAGTACATATATTCTATCATGACCCCCCTGGGTGGAACACCATGGCTTTGACCTTAATCCTTCTTTGTTTTAATATTGCAACCAACATATCCGCCATAATATTGAGCGACACTAATGAAAATAAAGAACCCTTGATGGAAATCTTTTTATTCTTGGAAGTAATGTTCTTTATCATCATTTATTTTCACACCAAAGAACCCACCTTGCACACATTTTACCTTCAAGTGACATCACATAAAGGGAAAGATTCCATAAACATTGGTCGTGGAATGAACATTCACTTTACATTGTCATCAGTCTCGCCAAAATCAATTTTGAGAATCCCATGTCTTTTGATGCAACCCATGAGTAATAAGCCCTTCCACAATATTTTCGTAGCATGAAATGGGTTTTTGTAAGTTCTATCACATCATTAGCAATCGAGGAAATCATGCGCTGCTATGAATTTTGTGAAATCTCATGAAGATAACCTATGTTGCTTTATTAAGTATGTTATTCCTTTTGCCACTATAGAGATGCCTATGTCGACTATAAAGTGGTGATGTTTTCAATAAGAATAAACAAACATCCTGATCAAACCACTCAGAAATCATATTCCTCATAAACTTGAATGTCCCATTTTTGCAATTGTTATCTTTCACCTCTTTCTCTGTCAAGTGTAACCCGAGGGGAGGCATATGGCCTCACATGATATCATACCTAGAGAAGGTACTTGCCTTGAGTGCCTCGAAATGTTCTCAAATCATTTGTAAGGGGATTTAGGCTTCAAAGTATGTAAAAAAAATCCTTTAGTTCACTTCAAAATACCACATACAATTTTTTCAAATGAAAGATTTTGTTTCACAAATTGTTTCACTATAAGTGCGGCATATAGAAGTATGAGCTAATTTAACGTACCTTAATTTTCATTTGCAGGATATATTTTCTGGTGCCACAGATACGACGGGAACAACTTTGGAATGGGCTATGTCAGATCTCGTCCGTCATCCTGAAACAATGTTTAAGGCTCAACTAGAGATAAGAAAATTACTATGTCAGAGCGCTCTCTCTCTCTCTCTCTCTCTCTCTCTCTCTCTCTCTCTCTCTCTCTCTCTCAAATCATACCGCGTGCTTGTTGTCTAGAAAAAGAGGATCGATCTTAAGTTCTCCACCAATAAATATTTACCCTTAAAAACAATAAATATTTAATGTTCTACAATAATAACACAACACTTGATACATATATAAATGGAAGCATTCTCATATTCCC
>NW_021200172.1:18365-23782 GCF_002162155.2 Triticum dicoccoides
AAAACTAGTGTGGTTGCATCATGATAGTGTTGTCACCCTTAAGGACGTGTGAAAAAACAAATAAAATTACAGGTGAAAAATAACATATACATCCACTTCTTGTTTTTCTCATCATTTGGCTTATGTCAATGATACCGAAAGTGAAAAAAAAACTAGTGAGAATCAATATTTATGTTTTGCACCTAAAGATGAACAAGGACACTCAACTGAAAATATGGTAGAAAAGATGAGCATAAACTAACCGCACTCTTAAAATGATTCAGAAAACAAGCACAAGATGAAACCAAGAACTATATATGTGACGACATCATTTTTTTCTCCAACAAGCCTGCTAATTCTCTTATGTAATCATCAAATGGACAAAAAATAATTCAATCTCAAACCCAAAGCACCAAATGCCACCAAAAAGGTAGGGACTTTATCAAGGCCAAATATACTTCTGGCTACAAACTTTTTAGAGAAAGTGATAGAGCGGTGACATGAACGCGGTATGAGATCAACATGACCAATTAGTAGACGGACAACACAACTCTTGACTAAAAACACCATTAATCAACCAGGCTAAAAATCGCTCAATACAACTAAATGGTCTATAAAAAGTTAGGCTACTTCAACACATTCAGACTATTTTTGTTGTCTCGGTTTTACTATTAATTTTCAGTAAGAAATAAGGTTATATACGCCCGCAAGGGCAAACCATCCTTTACGCATTTGTATGTATCGTATTGTACATACACAAACATTTGTTCGTACTTCCATACTGCAATGTACTTACACTACTTTACTTTCTTTGGGGCGGAACTTAGGTCAGAGTAACTGTAATTCGTTCCAAACACTGCTCGGCCGGTTTGCTAGCAGTGCGTGTGTGCAAATTGTTTCCTGGCTGACCTCTTGATTCTATATCCATGATGTACTGGTGGTTTGGGAGTTACTTCTTTTTCTTATGAAATTTATCTCATGAGTTTTCTGGTGTAGTCCGCAGCCAACTTGCACGTTTCGGAATTTACTTACATGAGTTTTTTGGTTGCAGTCTGCATGCAACCTTTGGATTTCAGAACTTACCTCTAGAGTTTTCGTGTTGTAGTCTACGTGAAACCTTCAGGTTTCAGAATTTACCTCCGGAGTTTTCTCGGTGTAGTATGCATGTAACTTTCAGGTTTCAGAATTTACCTCCGGAGTTTTCCGGCTGTAGTCTGCACGCGACTTTCACGTTTGAGAATGCGATTATGTCAACTTCATCTAGGTCTGCACTACAAAGAGAACAACCTTAGTATGTAAGATTTATAAACCTGTTCAAGAAAAAAAATCAACTTTTTGTCCCAAAAGCAACCCAGCCAGAAAGCTAGAGTTGCTCTACGGAGTAGAAAACGCCCACTGTTTAGTTTTCATAATAATAAAAAGGGCACTATATGTATACATTAGTTTGCAAGGTCAGCTGCAAACAGCAACAAAAAATAATAATATGAGGATGAACAAACACATGATTGATTAAACATTTAAGGAGTTCAGACAAAGATGTGTAGCGTGATCCTGTTCGGTTGGTAGGAAATCTTCAAGAAACAAGGCCTAGCTGGGTCAGTTCATAAAGTTATTAAAATTGTAATATAGCCTTCCATCTTGTAGGACCAAGCCTCCTTATCAAATTTGTAATGCACAAGAGAAGACCATGGTTGGGATCAAAATATTACACTTACTAATAATCGTTTTATTTATGCAACCAGAGCCTGCTTATCCATTGGAAAAAAATACTAGTACTTACTAATAATCTTTTTATTTATGCAACCGTATCCTTTGTTGGACCCTGACAAAATCCCTTCCACGAGCATATATGTCGCGTGGTTCTTAAAAAAAGAGAAAAGAGATACGCGATGCCTCCCACTCAGACCCAACAACACCCCTGCCTCCCACCCCTCTTGGCCCCCAACATCATCCATGAAAGCAAACTAAAAAATGAGTACGATATAGATTGAGAAATGCCTGATGCTATTGAGGATAGCAACAAGACAGAATGAGAATACAAACATGAAATGCAGATTGGAGAAAAAAATATTGAATGATGAAAATGTCAAACATAGTTACAGACATAATACTAAAAACTGATTACTAATAATGATTATGTACAATTATGCTACTCATTAGAGGACAAAAAATAAACATCCTAACTTACCTAATGTCCACCAGCAACATCAAGATGCGCAATTACACAAAAATTAACTAAAGTGAGGGCACCTTGTTCTTTTCCCTAAAGAATTGATACTTCTTATTCTTTCGTGAAGACGTTTTAGTAACTTGTTCTTTTTTGAAAAAGGTAAAAAACAAATCAATACTGAGCAGATATTTTACAAAGTGATATCATGTAAAAAAACTTTTGTATTTACAAAAACACAGAGCAAATCTTGGCTAAAAAATGTCTAATAATCATCGTGGGGAGAAAGAGGAACAGAGAGGGTAGCTCCACAAATTGTAGTGACCAGAAAAATGAAAACACAAACACTGACAGCTCACAGTTAATAAGATGATAAAGAGCCGAAAATAAGCTTCAAATGGTTTACCTTTTGTTGCTAGTCTCCTCCGTCCGTCCCACTTGTCGGAGGAATGGATGTATGTTATAGATACATTCATTTTTATGCATTTCTCTGGCAAGTATTTCCGGATGGAGGGAGTATTAAATAAGATTGAGAAAATTAAAGAGAGACTAGCTAAGAAGAAATGAAGAAGATTGAAAGTAGGAACCTAAGAGACCGAGAAAGAGAGACTGAACAAAAGAATGAGAAAATAAAGAGTGAACAGATGTAACTGTGAACCAGAGAAAAAAGAAAAAAGAATGAGATACTCAGGGAATTGCAAAAACTAAAAAAAATGGAAGAATGAGGATAAAAACATAAAAACACTAACCAAATACTAAATGACAAAGACCTATGAGGAACATGACTGAAGAAGTATGTAAATCATGTCACTCCCTCCCTATTTAAAGAAACATGACTGATAAGTGATACAAAACAGAAAAGATGAACTTATAATAAGAACTAAACCCACACGCTCATATAGAATGACTGAAAATTGAATGAAATAAATTAAAGATAAAATGAACTATAATAAGAACATGAAAATGAGTGTGATAAACAAACTAAAGATACTCAATCTGAACAATGATAATACACTGCCATTAATATATGACGATAAATGACGAATGATGGTATTAATGACTAAATGAAGATATCTAAAGGGAAAATGAAGACTAAAGATGAAAATAAGACTGACACATAGGCTAAGAAATACTAAAACAGAGAAAAATGAAAATTAAATAGAATGAAAGTACAACACACTCAATATGACTGAAAGAGGAATACTGTAGAAATATGAATGAGAAAATTAATGAGTAGTCAAGAAACAACACTGAATAGTGACTGAAGCAATACATCTGAGAGATAAAACAAAAAGGAGACACCACGGGGGAACAAAAAAATTGTTCATCAGTGGATGCAGTGCTTTCCATAAAACTCTCGCCGTTTGACAAACCATCATCATGATCATATGCGTATGTAGCATCCACATGACGACATCTGCCCCATAGAATCCACAACCCTGCTGCTGCCAAAAAAGATGAAAAAGAAACAATAAACTCATATGCTGGGGTGCGAGTGAGATTTCAAATAACACTGACCGAAACCAAAAAAAAATGCACACATGGAAACAAAAGAATGTCGAGTTTCTGAATCCTGGACTGCAAGTGTCAAATAATTCAGTCAGAAAAATAGATAGTGGCTGTTCCGGGTTTACGAAAAAAATAAGAAGTGCGAAAAACTATAAAAAGTACTCTTGAAAAATCTTTTCACTACTCTTCGCACTGCCGCGAAAACACAAACCCCACCATGCTGAGAATAAAAAAAAGTAATGGGCTGCTACACACATCTGTACTGACCGCAGAAATCCTACACATATATATGACGGACAGTGAAGTAAACTTTCATCCATCAGGTCTTGATGGAATGACCTGACTGCCCCATCATAACAAATGGAATTAAAACATGCATGATAATTGGGATTTAGCAGTTCCAGCATAAGCACACTTGCCTAAGTTGGGACAGAGACCATAAGCACGCTTGCCTAAGCTGGGACAAAGACCATAAGCACACATGACACATTCAGAAGTACAAGGATCACAATCCTAAAATCCCTTTTTTGGGTTTCATATTGGGATCTTGCAACTACCCAAAAATGGGGGTAGCAGGCAGGACGTGGAATTACCGCAGCGATGGTACATACATACATAAAACAAAGCACACACTCTGTAACTCTGTCCTTATTGCTAATCTTCTTCTTACCCAATGGAGCTTCAGATCCCCATAACTAAGCTCGATTTCACACCATAATCTGAAAAACAAAACAAATCTAATATATATGCAAAATTTTGCCATAACACAGTACCTCAGAAGACCGAAAGTCCCTTGCTAATATAAATGTGCCGACCTCCATGGCAGGAACAAAATCAACACAGATGGCCTCAATGAACTGACGCTGAGCAAGCCAACTCGGGGGAGGCAATGAAAAGCCGGGGAGGAGGATGTTGGAAACGCTGGCCGTAACTTACGCCAGCCCATATGGGCGACGGCTGGTTCCGGCCTCCCCGCCTGCTGCTGACAAACCCCGACGGGAGAGCTCCGCCAACCTGCTCTCCGTACCACCCTTTCTCCTTCCTCCCTCTGATCCCCGGTAGCTGGTCACGCTTCATGGCTGGGACGCGGGTCCACTGCTCGTCAACACGGGATCCGTGCCCTAGCACCCCCCGGTAGGTGAGAGGGAGTAAGGGCAACATTTCTATGGCTTCTGCTTGAAATGTTGACCTCACTGTTACAGCTTTAAAACCAAAACATGAAACCATAGAAAGACATGAGTAACATCGAAACGATGAATCGATCAAATGTTGATGTGCTGCCTTTTCTGAATCAAACACGTGCCTCGTAGGACAAGGACATACCTGTGTATTGATCTTGCCAGGCTTACGGTTTTTAGCGTTGCTGCTTGTCCGGCGACTTGCTGTTCATATCTTGTGTTTGGATGCCTAGTAGAGACATCAACATCATCACTACAGCAAGTTCGGACACAAAAGAGAAGCCATAAGTTGGTGTGGCAAGATTTCTATGAAGAAGAAGAAAACAAGATTAGATCAAGAAACAACTATCAGTTGGCGTGGCAAGATTTCTATCAAAAAGAAGAAAAAATATTAGATCAAGAAACAGCACGCATGCTCTTACATATAAGGCGGATCAACGAGTGCTAGGCGGCAGGCACATGCATGGCTGGCAAACCATGATCGGTCTAAGGGCCACCACGCACAGCTGCGCCGGGCATGTCGACTGGTCTTAACTCGCTCCGCATCTCTTGCGCGGCAGCGTGGTGCTAGCCGGACAACACAT
>NW_021200172.1:24146-27624 GCF_002162155.2 Triticum dicoccoides
GAGATGACCGAGCCGGGGACGCGGGGAGGCGTCGGATGGGAGTGTGATCCGCGTGAGGCGTGTGGATTGGATCGCATGCGGATGGAGCGGGGGAGGAAGGGAGGGAGGCGGCGCGTGGATGCATGGGGTAGTTAAATGCGGCAAGGATTGAAGGTTTCCAGGAGGAGGAAGCATGCGTCGGTTTGGGAAGAGGATAGAATTAATGGGTGCCTAGTTTCAAGGAGGAAGACGAGGGAATCAAGGGAGGCTCTCTTGAAGGAAGGAAGGAAAGAGGTGTATTCATCCAGCCCTGGAAAACGCTAGCTGCATGCAGTAATTATTCCTTTAATTTCCTTCCTTGTCGCCAGATTGACGCACATGCGTGATGGATTCCCTCTCTGACTCTCTCTATGGTATCGTATGGTATGTACCGCACAAACGATTTAGTCCCAGCGCTCCCAGAAATTACGCCGGCCACGTAAAGTTAGCCCGGCACTTTCCATGCGTGTATGCAGTAACTTCTTCCCATTTGCTCGTGTCAGTTTTTATTTTTTTAGGGAATTTGCTCGTGTCTGTATCTTTATTTTTATCTGTTTGAAAGAATTTGCTCATCTAAGACACGACTCGTTCTATATACTATATATATATATATATATATATATATATAGCCGGGTGGGTTTTTTCTGTTCACAATTTGATTTTCTCATGTAAGATAAGACACCATATTGGCAAGTGCATTCCTAGCATAAAAGGTTTTTTCTGTTCACAATTTGATTTTCTCATGTAAGATAAGACACCAGGTTTGCAAGTGCATTCCTTGCATAAAAACACCAGCTCCAATCCAATTACCAGGTTGGCAAGTTTCAAAGTCCCTGCATTGAACATTTTTTCATAACTTGTTAGATTATAATTGAAAAAACCCAGAGAACACTGATTCATTCTTGACACCGACAAACTCGGTACTCTCCTCTCCTAGGGCAATGAAAATTATCTTGTTCTACCATACAAAACACCGACAAACAGCTCAGGAATTCCTTGATGCAATGAATAATATGATCAACTTAACTCTTGATGCAGTTAACCCAGAAAGAAAATTCCCATAACGATGCACATCATTTCACATCCCAACCTTCACAATGAAGATGTTACTTCCACCAGATTTGATCAAACAGGAACACGCATGCATGTGTGCGCGCGCACACAGCGCAGTGCAATACATCTTCACCAAAACAAAGTTAAATATCTATGTCATCAACTACTTCTCAGATGAGGTGATAAAAACCATCTCGAGTCCACTACACATCCCAGGAAGCACAGGTACTTCGCGTCCTTCCATCACAAACATTACAACATGACAGAGCCAAACTACTACATACATGGCTTAATTCTGAAACCTAACCCATCAATGGAGAAAGCTCGAGGACGACGCCGCCATCCAGTGCATCTTTATCAGCGGAGAAAGCCTGAGGACGACTGCACCATCCAGTGCATCTTCATCAGCGGAGAGAGCAAGAGGACAACGACGCCATCCAGTGCATCTTCATCAGCGAAGAAAGCACGAGGACGACGGCGCCATCCTGTGCATCTTCAAGCCCAAACTGCGTCAACTTCTGCAGCACCGCTTGGCAAGAGAAAATGACCGGTGTCGTTCGCAATGGAGATTTTCCATCATGTCCGGTAGGTTTGACGGACGAAAGGAGTATCTTCCTGAGGAATGCAATCTGGGTGGACATAAAAAGATCAGTCTAGTGCAGAGGCAAAGAGGAATGTCAGATTTCTCAGCAGTAAGCCACACAACAATTCTCTTGTGTCAAAGGGAATTTACAGGAATTAACAAGACAACATCTTCCCCTAAAAACAATGCATACTTATTCACCAGCCTAGGAATGCAAAATGCTCGTTCCAATTCCACACAATGAAAGTTAAGTGTTGGACCTGATCAAGACAAGACAAAATTGCCATAGATAGGCTCACTTGTGTGACCAGCAGAAGAATTTTTGCTACAAGATCTCATCTTGGCTTGTCAAATCTCATACTAAACAAATTGTTGTACACTAGTGAAAACAAGCAACATCTCCGGGTAATTGACGACCGGGACATGCAGGACATGAGAGAGAGAGAGAGAGCAAAGAGAGATACCTTGACGATCTCCATGGCGTCGGCAGCGGGGTCGAAGAAGCTGTTGCGTCTATGGAAGAGGCGGCACACAGTGGTCTACGCCTGAGGACACCAACATTATCAAGTTAGTATGTGTCGTTAGTATCAACCTGAAGATAAATCTGCTGCAGAGTTTTCAGTTTTCTGAAGAAAGAAGGAACTAAAAGTTTCAGGTTTCTGCAGTTTAGTCGTCTCTGAACATAAATTGCAGCAAGCAAGCAAGGAAATATGGATGGGCATGAGAGGGAGTAAGGGCCACTGATGATGAATGCTGAACTAGGATGAACAGAGCCTGCACTCACCAACCACATAGAAGGCAATGACAGAATCCCTTCTCCTGGCACGAGCTTCGGATCAGCGGTGGCACTTGTTCTTGCCTATTGAGGATCCTCCATGGACAAGGGAAGGTGTCACCAGACCACCGCAGTCCAATTAGTGCTATACGGCCTGCACAAGGATCACACGAGACATGCATGGTGAATGCTACAGAAAAACAAGACAAGCGTTTACTCAATACGGAAAAACAAGACAAGCGTTTGCTCCATCGTGGGAGCAGCGGCCACCGGGGAATAAGAAGACCCGGAGGAGCGAAGCGGCGGTCTTCTAGGTCAAATCGAAACCACCACACAAGCACTTGACAAAGCAGCATCACAAGCTGCCAGAATGCAACATCACAAGCACTTGAGTTACAGTCAGGACCGTCGACAAAAGGGAACGTCAGGCCATAGTAAGGTTGCTGCGATGGTGATTCGATAAAACATCACATACTTTTCTGTACACAGGGCTCCTCTTTTCGTCCTTGAGGGAGTTCCTCTCCTCCACCAAATCCGTCATCTCCTCTTTCAAAACATTGTTATCAGCGGGATGGAGTGCTCCTTCCCCGAGGCGGGCGTCTGGAACGACGGTTCATATCATGTCCTCGATGTCCTGCACTCCACCTTGGTCATCATTGAGGGTGTCTGTTGGGCAAACATCAACGTCAAAGTAGAGAAATGGAGTCACACCAAGGGACATGGCAACATTTAAGAAATGGAAATACATAACTAGTACTCCCTCTGTAAAGAAATATAAGAGCGTTTACATCACCGCTTTAGTGATCTAGACGCACTTATATTTGTTTACAGAGGGAGTATATGTGATAGTGTTACCATTGCAAGAGAGAGAAATTGCAATCTTACGCAGTTTGAATATCATGTTATCTTACTATTACAAGTGTGTGTTTATTATAAACGACATGGCAGGCAGCTCAGGTCTGCACCTGTCATCATTTTGCCCATACATATACATACATACAGCAAGAGAGGCAAAACTTAGCAGATTGGAAGGCTTGTTGTACAGGGGC
>NW_021200172.1:27992-65779 GCF_002162155.2 Triticum dicoccoides
TGATCACAAACGAAATAGTAGAGTAGTATTTCAGGATGGTGCTATATATTCTGTAGCAAACAAAGTTGTACGCTCCATACAAAGTGATGTAATAAGACTAGACATAATTGCCATAGAAAGGCTAGCATGTGGGAATCGCTACAAGAGCTCATGTTGTCTTGTCAAATCTCATACTGGGCACACACACACAAATTGTTGCACTAGTGAAAACAAGCAGCATCTATGGGTACGTAATTGATGGCCGGGACACACACGGCATAAGAGATACCTTAAGGAGCTCCATGGCGTGGACGCCCATGGAAGAGGCGGCACACAACAGTCTGCGCCTGAGGACACCAACATTATCAAGTTAGTATGCTTGGTTAGTATCATCAACCTGAAGATAAATCTGCTGCAGAGTTTTCAGTTTCCTGAAGAAGGAAGGAACTAAAAGTTTCAGATTTCTGCAGTTTTGTCTGTCTATGAAGATAAGTTGCAGCAAGCAAGCAAGCATGCAAAATATGGAGTATCAAGTTTCCTAGTGCTCCCTCAAATTGTAAGATTTGCTATGCATGCTCGTGTCAGTATTTTATTTTAGTTTTTGAAGGAATTTGCTCATGTGAAGATTTCGGTATGAGATACATGGAGCTTTTTCAGAGTTGTTTTTTTCTTTCTGTAATACATGTGAAGACTTGGGTATGAAAAATGGAGCTTTTTTCATAGTGAAAAGTGATCTTTTTGGTGTCGTTTTGTTGTTGCTCTAATCGGCATGTATCTCATACTGGAAGACTTTGGTAATTGATGGTCGGGACATGAGAGAGAGCAGACTGAGTTACCTTGACGGTCTCCATGGCGTCCGCAGCGGCAGCGGGGTCTCGGAACAGCAACATTACCAAGTTAGTATCAACCTGAAGAATAATCTGCAGAGTTGTCAGTTTTTCTGAAGAAGGAAGTAAAAGTATGAGATTTTTTGTAGTTCTGTCTAGCTCCGTCCGAATACAAGTTGCAGCAGCAAGCAAACACGGATAGATGGGCATTGACAAGCAGAGCAGAGCATACCTTCCATGGCGACCTGGGAAGAAGCAGAGCCTCCTTGTATGCCTGCGCGCTTGATGCATCAGGGAGTGCAGCGGAGGACCTCCATGTCCTTGGAGAAGACCGGAGTTGTTGGTGAGCCTTCCATGGCGTCGTCCTGCTCCTCCTGGTAATGGTCATGGAGACGGGGGTGGGTCAGAGAGGGAGAAGAGACCAGACCGGGGATGGGTTGGGATGGGATGGGATGGGTGAAGAGGAGGGATTCGTACCCATGGCTGCGCCTCCTGCCTGCGGATCCTGATGGCCGCGGGCTAGGGTCCATGGCTTGGCTCCTCCTCCGCCGCCGCCTCTCCTGGATCATGGAGGAGGATGGTGCCGTGGATCTTGGCACGCAGCTCGAGCCGGGGACATGCCCACGACCCTATCCACGGGGATTGGGAGGGGTTGCGCGCGGTAGCCGCGAATCTGGCCGGAGAGGAGGAAGGACCGGAGTGAGGGGGTGTCGGTGGTGTGCTGCGTGCCGCCGAAACTCGCGGCGGCGAGGGGAGAGAGATGGGTGGGGGATGGGAATGGGATTCGCCTCTTTTCAATATTATCTTTCCTTTCCTTTTCTCTTGTCTTCAAAACTTACTTTTGAGCAAGGAGACACAAATTTTGAGAGACGAGCGCGCGTAAATGCAGCGGACTCTTAATTGGTCAATGGACTTTACCCATGGATCGACACTGTCTATTTAACCAATCTCGTTCGTCCATCGACATCTGACGGCCCGCAGAATCGATCGTGGGGAGCTGGCCGGAAGGAAGAAGCACAGATATGCTTGGGATGGATCTCCATGGTCTTTGCCCCATCTCGTCCGCCCGTCCGTCGACATCGGGTGGCCCGCGGAATCAATCGTGAGCAGCTGGCGGGGATGGATCGGTGGGAGTCTCCCTCATTGGTCGGTAGCGATTACCCACGGATCGATCGCCTCTCTGGCCAATCCCAGCCATGCGCCACATCCAAACATACGTGGGGGTTTCGTTTCGGTTGTTGCTCCATCATCGTGAATGGTCGACCCACTGATGGATGCCTGGCGTGGGGCGGTGGCGATGTGTTCAATCCATCGAGAGATGGTCATAGCTAGTCGCGGCGACATGGGTCACAACACGTGTCTCTCGCCTAAGTCTATGCATGTATGGGTCACAGCATGTGTCTCTGGCCTAAGTATGTATGTACATGTTTTTATTTATTTATTCTCGATCTGAAAAAAATAAGAATGGATAGATGTGCTCGCTTCCATGAAAAAAAATTGATGGTGCAGCAAGCAAGCAAGCAAGCAGTCCGCGCGCATGGGCGAATTATTCTACGTGATATAACAAAGGGATCAAGCCAAAGGGATAAGCTGCAATTAAGCCAAAGGGATCAAGCAAATACTTGTATCACACAGGGAAGGTGGTTGAGTAGTGCTGTCCTGGACCTCATCCCTTCCCCTCCTCCTCCTCCTCCTCCCTCTCCCAGTCGTACCTCTTCTTTACTTCCTCTACCTGTCACAGTTGCAAGTAAATTGGAAGGCTCTATTTTCATTGCAAATCACAGTTGCTCTCTACTCCAGTTTCTAGCACTCTTCTTGTATCGTACTACTTGTCATAATGTACTATATCAATAAGATGCTTCATTTACAATGTATTGTACTGGAGGCTACTCCATTTATAATTTACTATGCTTCTAATAATGTATATCATTACTAGTGTCGAGTATTGTATTTACACCAATGGAAATAAGATTACTGCATTGATACTTACTGCTTCTTTTTCGCGTATCTACTGGTTTTTGCTATGATGGTAATTTTATTTCCATAGTTACTAATAATAAATATTTTTTTTTCATTTCTTAATAAATCTAACCAACTCTCAGGTATATACGCATGTCTCAACTACTCCCTCCGTTTCTAAATATAAGATTTTTTAGAGATTACAATAAAGAATACATATGGAGCAAAATGTGTGAATCTACGCTATGAAATACGTCTATATACACCCGTACGTAGTCCTTATTGAAATCTCTAAAATGTCTTATATTTAGAGACGGAGGGCGTAACAAGACTATCCTATGACCGAGTTGACCCCTAGAAACCGGATTCCCATTTCAAAAGCCTCCCGTGCATGAAAATTTTACCCACAAACATTGAGTCCTAAACTTCTTTTTTGGGTATATATTGTAGAAAGAATAGAGAGGAAGGTTGACAAAATGAGGTGGGTTCTATTGTTGTATCGCTTGAGCCCCGTGGACGTATTTATAGGAGTACATGATCAACTTGGAGTATAAGACAAGTTAGAACAAATCCTAATATATCCTATATTTTCTAATAATCACAATACTCAACATCCCTCCACAGTCACAAAGGTAGCGACGCAGACGGTGAGACAGGAGAAGAATCCTAAGGTAAGCCGATGGACACCATCCCCCCTCCCTAGTCGTAACGATCGATGCATAGCAGAAGATGTGGCTGGAGTGAAACCGATGAGATTGCTCCATCAAGTCGTCCCTTTGTGCCGATGTCAATCTAACCGAGAGCGTAGGATGGTGTATCCATGTTTGAGGTAGCCATGCGAGGGATGACATGGTCGATGTCAACTCGGGGTGGTCGATGTTGAGTTAGTCGCCATGGCGCCGCAGGCGCAAGGAAGCGCCGTGGTAGTCTTCGGAGCAGTGTTGTCGAGGTAGTGGTGCACCGGGAAGAAGACGGTGTTGATGAGTTGTCACGCTAGGTTTGTCAAGGCCAGGGACACGTCATGGACGAAGGCACGCGTCGGTGTTGCCAGCCTCGGGCATGCTAGACGGACGAACTCGATGTTGACGAGGCGCCACACCAAGCTTACCAGGCCCGAGGACACATCATGGAAGAAGGCACACGTCGATGTTGCCAGCACTTGGCATGCCTAGATGAGGATCCGCACGAGTTATATGCCATTGTAACACCCCTATGTAAGGAGCTAAAGTGATCATCATAAGCTACTTTGATTAACTAGTCTTGATCGACGTTGATTCATATCTTATTTAAATTCCACTTTAAATCAAATTCAAATTGTAAGAGGAATTAAGAATTTCAGAAATAAGAAAACTAAAAAGTTCACGCAATGGCAAATAATCATTGAATAATTGTCATGGTGAAACCAATATTTTATATAAAGTAATTAAATACCCTAAAACAATTAAAACACGGTCCAAAACAGTATTTTAATTGCTTTTAAAGTTATAAGAATTCTAAAGTAATTTAAAAGCCTCCCAAACTTTTCCTGGCATTGTCCAAAATTGCACTTTAAATAATGGGCGAAGTTCCTACTTTTACTAAACCTATTTGCTATTTAAAATGATTAAAAAAGAGAATTAAATAAATGAAAACAGAAAAATAAAAATAAAAAGAAATAGTTTAAGAAAAAGAAAAGTGGCACTGTGTCGGCCCAGCCCACTGATCGTGTTGGCTTCAACATAGCTACAGTGGCCGACCGAGGGCACGAGCGCCGCTCGTCCCCGTCGGACCACCTCATCAGCTTCGCCGTGGGAGGATAAGTCCTCCACCCACACGGCCCCTCGGACTCCTCCCCTCTCACTCACTTACCCCCTACTAGATCCCCCCTCTTCCTTTAGCTCCCTGCGTCGAACTGGAGAAGCGCCCGATGCGACCGTCGCCGACGCCCCATCGATCCCGCGGCCATCTTCACCCCTGCGCCTCCCTGTCATGTCATAGAGTGCCGCTGCACGCTACGCCGCATGCTACCTCGAGCTGGAACTGGGGACCCCTGCAATGCCGCCCCGACCTCTTCTTCCTCCTTGGGCACCACCGCAGTCCCCATCGATTCGGCGCCATGAGCCTCCCCCGAGCCCACGTTTGCACCTCTACAGGCTCCCTGTGAACTTCCGCTCGGATCCCCTTCGTCTCCCCCATCCTTCCGCGCCATAGCTCGCCTCGCCACCATGGCCGCACCCAATGCCGCGGTAGAGCTCGCTGCCGTGGCCACTGCTCGCGTCCGAGCACAGCATCATGCTCAGCTTCTCCCTAGCAACCCAATGCCACCATCCACTGCCTTTGTCGTGCCCCGTAGCGACGAACCCGAGATCACCCGAACGCCACCACCGCCGCCGATGATGTTCCGCTGAACTCCGACCATCTCAGCCACTCCCACCGACACCAAACAATGCGACATCGCTTGCTCTTTTGAACGAGCCAACCCACGGGGCCGGAGACTCCCTGTGCGCATATTCCGGCCAACTACGGCACGTCACCACCTTGAAATCGAGTCGCTGGAACCCCTCTAGCACCGCCACAGATATGGCTGGCTTGGGGCCCACCCATGTGTCACTGCCAGTGGGCCCCAGGGGCCTAGCTGACCCGTTGACCCCGGTCAACTGTGCTGACTGGGCAGCACAGTCACTGACTGGTGGGCCACCCACCTAATTAACTAAAATGTTAATTAATTTAATTGGTTAAATTTAATTAGACACTGACAAATGGGCCCTAATAACTAATTAGCTTAATTAGTTAAATTGAAACCTATTAATTTTTATTGAGTCACTAACAATGGGGTTCCACTTGTCAGTTTGACTAGTCAACTGCCAATGTTGACTACTCACTGGGCTTTGACTTGCCCCACATGTCAGCCTATGAAGCACATCATAACATTTAGTATTTAATGTATTTTCGAATTAACTTAATTACAATTTTTTTGGAAAATCATTTAAACTCCGAAAAATCATACAAAGTAATATATAACTGAAATGAAAATAAGTTATATATGAAAATTTCTAAGAAAAATATAAAAAATCCAAAAATGATATCCACTCATCTGTCCGATAACTGCCAAACGCTGGGAAAACATTTCTAGATGTTTTCCCGCTTCGTCTGTAACGTGTAGCACTATGTTAGATCACCGCTAGGTCAGCATATTTCCATGTCATGCATCATGATGCATTTATTTGCTTTATATTTGTTGTTTCTCCCCCTCTCCTCTCCGGTAGACCCCGAGACTGACGATGGTCCTAGGTATGACTACACACCTGACGATCAGCCCTTTTTCACAGAGCTTCCAGGCAAGAAAAAGCCCCTTGATCATTCCTATATCGCCCATACTTTCTCTCTCATGCTTGCATTCGATTTTGCTAATGTTGTTGATAACTCCTATTCTGATGCATAGCCTGCTTTTGTAACCTGCGGTTGTTACTTTACCTGATATCCTATATGCTTAGTATAGGTTGGTTAGTGATCCATCAGTGACCCTTCGCCTTGTCCCTGTTGCCCCCACTTTATTACCGAATGAATCGATCAATGTGATCGACGTACTGAGACCAACACATCACTGCACCCCCCCCTTAGTTGTACAACTCTGTAGAGATACTATCGAGTGCCGAGGGTGATACCTCGAAATGCACTTCTGATAATATCTCTGTAGTGTAGCTAATCGGTTGTGGATTATGGAGGGTGATTCCTCCTTCACCACTCCCAATATTGACTCTGTCGTGCAGTTCTTCAAGTGTGAACCTACCGAGGGTGATTCCTCCAAGTTCACCTTGATGGTTACATCGAGTGGGAATCGATCGAGGGTGATTCCTACAATTCCTCCTTGGTGTTATCGACACACACTTACCTTTACCTGTTCCCGTCAACTGTTTCTGTGGGACTGAAGGGACAGGTGGTACCACCCCAGTAGAGGTGGACCTGAGTTCCTGATAGTCTCTTGTGACTGAGGATGACCTGGAGGGTACCTGTGAGATAATTACGAGGCACGGCCGGGCATTCTTGGCCCTTGCCGTAAGTTCGAGAGACAGAGCAATAGGACCACGGATCATGGATCATTGATCCTCTCCGCGCTCTCCCAAGACACTAATTGATTTGGATATGTGCACTGTTCTATAATTCATCCGATTAATCAGTAAATTGGCTAGTTAATCGCTACTCATCAGGTGGCCGAATCGAATAACACCTATTCATCATGTTAACTTGCCAGTCCGATTAAATGGTCTATTAGACCAGTTAAATGGTCTGTTAGACCGATTAGTCGGTTGTTAGGCCGATTAATCGATGTCGGCCCGCTAACTCATGGGCATACAAAGCCCAATTATTTGGCCCGTAACCCCTCTCAGCCCATACAAAGCCCGATTATTTTATTAATGTCAATTGTGCTAATAATATGCAAAGCCCCAAGCTTGGGGATGCTAATTTTTATACGTCCACTACTTATTGCAATTATCATGATTCAGGTGATTATTCTTATGATATTGAAAGTTTATTTAAGCCTCATGATGAATATCGTTGTGATAATATTGAAAATGAGTTTGGAAGATTGTCAGCTCTAGGTAATAATGATCCCACTAATTTGTAGAATGATCCCAAGCTTGGAGACGCGACAATAGTAGTGTGTCGTGATGCAGAAGGAAACTACCTCAGCAGCTCTTCCCTGGCGTAACCAATGTAGCATTTTAGGATTATTTGTTTTCATAAGAGCAAGTACAATAGCAGGCTTATAGCCTGCTTACATGGCAATTTTGTCGACATGGAGGAGAGAGACATGAAAAAGTAAGCGGAGTGGGCTCCCATGCAAGAGCCTAACTATATGCGTGCTTCAAGGCATTTGCAATAAATACGAAGAAAGAGATAGAGAGAAGATGAGGAAAAATAGTAATCTTATAGCCAACCTTATAGCTAACCTTATTGTATGAGTGACTATATGAATTGGCTATAAATGATATGACAACATCTTATAGCTAGCAATTTGTTGTATTATTAATCATGCTCTAATGTTCCTAATGCATCAATACGAAGAGAGTACTAGTAAAGCAGTGACAAGTAATGTGGATAGAAGAGAGTAACGCAATTTCAAAAATATGACAACAACCTCATTAATGATAGCATGTGGCTATCTAGCCAGGGCCGAGTAATAAATGAGGTCCATCAGAGAGTTCGCTGGCACGTTACGAGTTCAGATTTATTTGTTGAGCACCTTGTGAACGATCAATCACCATACTCCCTTTAAATTGTCAGTTTACATATCAATTTTCATGCATTTTCACCACCAAAGGGATTTTAGACACGTTTGGTTTAATGCCCAATTAATTAGGGCGTGACAACCGCAATCAATCCCACAAATTTCTCTCCATGCAGGTGTGTATGCGAGGTAGAATAAATGCATGCATGTGTGTACGTGTTAATTTCCCCAATTGTTAGGCGACGTGGTATAACCATAGATGATATTTTTCAGTTTAATCGCTAATCACTTTGGTTTCAGAGATTGTTGAAGCGCGTCGGACTGTGACAAGAGGGTATTTCACGCCTGTCCATGCACAGGATTTTTTATACTATCTATGTCTTGGTTACAGGTCACCGTATTTTGGGTCATTTCTTAATCATGATTTGAACTAATAAAATCTAAGCTATACATTAAAAAATAATATCATTGGAAACTACATTCAAATATGAATCCAACAATATTATTTGATTTGTTGTGACATGCATTGACAATTTGCTAGTCAAATATGTGATTAAATTTTGACTTAAAATATGGGAGGGACTAATAAACCCTACTCCAAAGTCGAAAGTATTTTTTTGCGCCTACTCAAAAGTTAGCGATACTTATTTTCACAACCGTCTATAGGTGAGCAATAAAGGTGCAATAAAGACCGTCCCATCCCCTGTATCAGCCAAAGATTGAATTATATTATAATGGCATCTATGCAGCTCAACTACCGCGTGCCAAGCCCATGCGTGAGTAAATACGGCAGACTTGCTCCTCCTAACCCTGCTTCCCTTGGCTCTCCTCTTCCTCCTCCTCCACCATGCATCGCCAATCAAAGCCCTTCTCACGAGGGCCAAGTCGGTTCTGGCACCGGAGCTCTCCACGGTGTGGAAGCCACAGCCAGCTAGCATCTTCGTCACGGACCCCGAGACGGCGCACAGCCTTCTCGTGCGCGGCAGCGCCGGTGGCTCCTTCTCCAACCGCCCACCGTCCATTTCTCCCAGCGCCATCCTCTCGCGCCGTCAATACCAGAACATCACCTCCGCTCCCTACGGTGAGCACTGGCGCGCCATTCGTCACAACCTCACATCGGAGGTCCTCCACCCAACGCAGCTCCACCGGCACGCGTCAGCGCGCCGCCGTGCACTACATGGACTCGTCGTGGACCTCACCGAGCAGAGGAAAAACGGCGTGGTTCACGCGGCGGAGAGCATCCGCTACGCTATGTTTGGCCTGGTGGCCAACATGTTTCATGGATCTTATAGCAGTCTCTCATGGATCTTATAGCATCGTTGGCTCGGCAGCGGTGGCGGCCGATTCCCTCGAGACTAAGGCATAGTTGAGGATTTACCGCCTGGGCCGGTTGATCCGGCAGCCATGAGGTGAGGCGGTAGGACCAGTGATATGTATTTGTCAGTGTGACGGCTCTCGTTGCCATTCAGTAGTTGCGGTGGTGCGGCAGTGCGAGCGACGGAGGGCGCGGTGGATCTGACTTTTCAGCGGTACAGTGGTGGTGTCTTTGGCCGGAAGCGGCCGGATTCGAACGGATTTGGTAGCAGCAGCTGAGTGGGAGGGGAGGCTTTTCTGCATGTTCACCTAAGGGAATGTTCCGGATGGTGGTTTGACTGCACGCGGCTGCGTTTTTGTTTCGCGGCTGCGCATGGTGTTGTATAGTTGCAACACAAGAGGGTGTATTTTAGGGCTGCCTCTAGTTAGGACCACAAAAATATAGAGATTGGGAAGCTGTTGGAGTACCGTTTTTATGTCAAAATGTCGTAAAGAGCATTTTCTTTGCGCCTCTACTATATTTTAAATCACGTATTGGAGATGCTTTATGTGTGTTCATTTTCTCCATAGGTGTCGCCGCCTCCTTCAAATACTTGCCCCTAAGTGTATGCATATGAGGGCAAATATTGGTGGTGCACGAGTCAGGTGAAGGTGCGACCTGGTGCAGCTTAAGCTATTTGCGAGCGGGTGCATGGGACGGGTCGTTGACACTTAGGCTGGTCTGGCTCAGCCATTCGACCGGTTTGGGTGCAGAGAAAAGGATGGAAAGAGGGAAACTTTGACATGGCGTAACCATGACGGGGCTTTTCTTCACCCTCGATTTAGCAGATTTTGTCTCCTACAAAACTATTGGTGCAGGAATTCAAAAGTTTTAGTTTTCTCTAAGATGAAGCCGTTGTGTAGGTAATATGGTACTGGTTCCTATTTTGCATGTCTGCCGTGGTTGTGGTTGTGGAAATTACTTCATCTATCGTTTAGTAGAGAATTTTCTGGGTCTTGTAATTCGTTTGGTAACCGTTCTTTTGTCTGGTTTATCAGCCTAATGCAATGTGCCAGTTTCTCAGCATAGGCCGAGTAGGTGGGTTTCTTTTCGTTTGGACGTGTGGTGCTTATGAGATCGCAAACTGACTACAAAGAAAAGGACATGTACGCGGTGTAATTTGTGCACTGCTTCTCTTGCCACATGTTTTATTGTTATCTTTATATATATGATTGATACTTTGTCAAAGATAACATCGTCTAGATTGCATCCACTTTTCATAGCAGCCGCACCAGCTGGAACAGTATAAGGCACATACCATCGTGAGTGTGACAATCAGGCCTATCTTTATGTAGCTGTGACCACTCAACGCATGCATGCGTCCACGTTTCTCACCGTCAAGTAGCAGCCGGAGGAATCCGGTATATGATCTTGTGCGTACTGGGAATTCGGTGCGACGTCCACTAGATCGACTTTAAGATCTGCTCTTCACTGGGAATGTTAGCAGCCGGTTGAATCATTTTTAGTATACATGCCATGACGTCTTTATGTTCTGCCCCACTAGTTCAAGATCCATGCATGCATTCATACTCTATTTTTAGCAGCCGATAGGTGTCACCTTCAACTACAATGTATTATTAGAGGGTAATATATATGGACGAAAACGTCACAGGACAGTCGGACATCAACAAATTACCATTAGATTAGATAGACACGTCTCACCTCCCTGCGTGCCCGCACACTTTGTACCATGCTAATTAATTGTATGTGAGTAATTTAATGTGTTGCTACCTTGGAAATGTAGTTGCATTCAGACACAAGAGGAACATAAAGTATTTGTAAGGGCCTCCTTTAAGTTGAGAGGATAATCCTCCATCTGCGCCAAACGAAGCTAGCAATCACATTGCGCCATGAATCTAAATTTGGCCTCGCGAGGGTGAGCTAACTCCTATTCAGATGGCCACGGGTCTAAGCGGGGAAAAAGAAGAGAAATAAAGGACAACTACCATGCAGCCTACACTCGAACCCATGGTGAGGATGTGAGGCAAAAGAATAGGAAAAGACTCTGTGTTGTGGCCCTAGAAAGCTCTAAGGATCAGTTTTGTTTGCATCCTCGTTGTTTCAAGCCTGGCCTGGAGCACGCATGTGATCTTCCTGGGCGGTGTTTGTTTAGTTCCTGGAAAAGATCGTAGTGGACGGGCCTGGATAACCAAACATGACCAGCTATTAGTCTACCAGGCTTCTGAATTCCTGGTCCTGCGCACCGGCTAATAGCTGCCTGGCCTCTAATACTAGTATAGGGACTTGTGCCAACCAGTAGGACTCTCTTTAGTTTTTGTGTGGACATTTATTCCTTAGTACGAGTACATCAGTCCAGGTAGGAACCAAACACATCTCTGCCTAGCTTGCCTGACCAGGCACGAAAGAGCAAATTCCCAGGCAGAGTACAGGCAGCAATATTCTTCAGGCATGGTGTCCAGGGTAGTAACCAAACTAGCCCTAAATAAAAATATCTATGACCAAACATTATGCATGTACGTAGGAGGCAAAACTAGGCGTCAAACTGACTTCTAACGTCGGCTCAATATCAAAAACATCATATATATTCTTGTAAACCTGGTAGAGTATGTGACAAAATTAAAAATCAATTAAAACAACAAATTCCTGGTAGCTAGCATTCATAACTAAAAGGTACCTTTCTTTTGCTATTTTCAGGTCTTGTAGTTCAGTTAGTAATCGATGTTTTGCCTGATTTGTTAGTTTAATGGAATATGTAGGTTTTACGTCATAGTTCGAGTACGACAGTGCTTTCTTGTAACAAGTTTTAGTGTTATCTTCGTATGATTGATACTAGGCCAAAGACAATGCTGCCTAGATTGCATAGATGTTTCACAGCAGCCGCTCCAACCAAAACATTGCATGGCTAGATTACAGAAAGGCACAGACCAATCATGGGCGTGACAATGCATATAGTAATCAGGTATATCTTGCACGTACTTCGTGGGTGTGACACACATTAGATGCATGCATGGCGCATGTTAGCAGCCGGACGAATGCTGGTGGGATGCATGCGAGTTCAAGACAATCTGCTCAATAATTGTGCTAATGCATTCATGTTTGTTGCTTTGTTAGAAGCCGGCGGAGTCACATTCAACTATAATGTTTTATTTAGATATACGGATGAAAACATCACAAGGCAGTCACCACTCAATAGTATAGTATTAAGATTGACACCGCAGTCACCATTCATATAGTCATTTGCGGTGGCAACTAAAAGATATAATAAATTTGTTGAGAAATATAGGTGCGCTTTGACACAAGAAGAGCATAAATATTTGAATGCGCCTTCTTTGGGTTAGGGCCATAGATATCTTGTTCCATGTCCACCAACCGAACCTAGCAATCACATTCTTCCATAGATCTAAACAAAGAAAGATAGAATTAAAATATGATAAGTGGTAGCATAGTGTCTGTTAGTGGTCTGCCCATGATGCATTAAGCAGCACTATCAGCTTGGTGGGCAATTAAACAAGACATGAGAGAGAGAGAGAGAGAGAGAGAGAAAACAAGTGCTGGGTCTATGCAATTACCGTAGTCCTTTCAGAAAATGAGTGACTGAGATAATTGTTTTTCTGTGAAATCTTATGAGTAGGGCGCACATTTCCTTTTGATTCATAACAAAAAAACAGTTTATTTTATGAGAAAATGTTGGTCAATAGACTAAACCAGATGTGAACAGTGCAAAAGCTCAGAGAGTAGAAAAACATCAAGCTACATTTGGCCTACAGCATGCCAAGTCAGTAACCTAGTGCTGCTTGCACGTTTGACGCACCCATGAATGCTTGGGCGAGGCCATTACTGTTAGCAAAGTCAGTCCAAAGGAACCGGATCTAATTTGATAAACCTAGCAGTACATCTTCCAAAAGGACCCAAAAGAAACAAATAAGAAGAAATTATAGGTCAGTCTTTGCATTTTACACGGAGGATATCAGACCATGAAATTAGTTTGAAATTTGGTCCATACAACATGCATCAATACAGTAACTAACCCATCCTCACCAGGGGCAATTTAAAAAGTGCAAACTTTGTGTTTTGGTACAATCAATAGTTTGTGTCATCCACCATAATATATTGCAAGTTCAACGAGGTTCTTTTATTCTTATTGGTGCAATGATACATATTGGTATACATCAACAAAAGTACAGACATATCTACGTGGCAATGCACGTCCATCTATGTCTATGTGGCATGGAAACCTCCATGGGAAATAGGTATCAATTGTAGGTCATATTTTCTTCCTACGATGATCCCATATTTCTCGGTCATGTCCAAAAATTCCGGGTTTGCCTTGCCAGGAAGCACCCAGTCGAAGTGGTAGAGAAGATTTGCCAAGGCGATCTCCATAGTTGACGTGCCGAATAGTATCCCAGGGCACTGCCTCCGACCAACACCCAGTCGAATGGGGTGAATTCAAAGTATGTCCCATGGTAATCCATGTTATTGTTCTCAAACGTTTTAGGCTTAAACTCTTCAGGACTTTCCCAACAATTTGGATCCCTCGAAACTGCAAACGCATTAATGTATACATTGGTGCCTTCAAGCATGTCAAAACCCATAACTTTACGGTCTTCCCTGGCCCTACGGGGGATCAAAGGACCTGGTGAATGCAGTCTAAGAACCTCCTAAATGATCATCCACATGTAATGGAGTCCAGCGAGGTCACTATTAGTAATCACAGCTCGACCTTGACCTAGCACCTCTCGGATCTCAATCTGTGCTTTGGCCATGGCTTCGGGATGACGGACGAGCTCAGACATTGCCCACTCCAAGGCAACTCCCGTGGTCTGTGTGGCACCTGCAAATATGTCCTGAAAAATATTGTTGTGGTATGCATGTTTATATATTGTTTCTGCATATGTAGTAGTACGCAACAAATAATCAATTTCAGACACAACAATTTACGTTTATAAATCTATGAAACAAGTTGAGACTAACAGATTTATGAAATGATGAAGCTAGCTTTTTTTGCATTAAAACTTTGCAGATATGATATCACATCGGTAGATTAATAAGAAGCATAAAGAAAATTACTCACAAATAAGACGGCACCTATACTCTCCGTGGTCATAGGGAATGTGAATGCGTCCTTCTCCTGGAGCCTGAGTAGCACGTCCAGCAAGTCATCATCGTCGGTGCTGGAGGCACCGTCCTGTGTGGCAGCTCGCGTTGCCTTATGCCCCTCGATGACGTCGGCGTTGATACGTTGGATGTGGCCATAGCTCCTCCTCATGTGGCGCTCTCCCTTGCACAGCCACCGCACCAGCCGCGATGACGGGAAGAGGTCGACGAGGCAGAAACCACCTAGCAGCACGAACGCCTCATCCAGCTCCCAGAGGTACTCCTCCTGCTGCGGGAACTTGCCGCCAAACACCGCCCGCGACACCACGTCGTTGCTGAGCGCCATCACCTTCTCGCCGACGTTGACGACGGCACCCATGGATGCCGCGTCTGCGACATAATGGAGAAGGCTGCCCACCTGGTCTGGCCTGATACCGTCCATACGCCTCACCTGCTTGGAGCTGAGGAGCTCCATGGTGCAGACCTTGCGCATCTGGCGCCATGGGTCACCGTAGGGGGCGAAGACGATGCCCCTCCCGCCGCAGCCGAAGATGTCCAGCGTCGCGCTGCGAGGCCGGCCAGCAAAGGCAAGGTCATTGGTCTTCATCACCAGCGCCGCCGCCTCGGCGCTGGAGACGATCACCGTTGGGACCTCGCCGAGCATAAGGTGCATCAGCGGCCCATGCCGGCGAGACATCTCCATCATCTTGCGGTGCGGGAGCACGCTGGCGACGTTGTGGAGGCTTCCGATGAAGGGAAGAGTCCATGGCCCAGGAGGCAGCTGTGTCTTTCTCTTGCCCCCAGAGAGCATGCGAAACCAGAGGGCCACAAGCGTGCATAGAGCTATGAAACACAAACTTAACCAGCCCTCCATGGAAGGCTACAAGCTGTTCGCAAGTGCAGCTTGGAGTGAGACCCGGTATATTTATGTGACCACCTACAAGTTCTGTTAAAACTCTGGACCTGCTGACTCATGAACTTCCTAGTGTATGCAACTATATACAAGTCGAGATTTATTGGTGTAGAGAACTAAATTGGTGGCGGCTAGATTGTTGATGACAAAATTTAGAGATAGTATGACAAAATTTAAATTATTGGCGGCTAGATTGCTGATGACAAAAATAGTGTACAGTACTAGACCTCTTTCTTCGCTCTAAATAATATAAATTCCTAGGTTTGCTATCAGGCATACTTTACTATCATCATCAAATGTACTTTGGTCGTGTTGTATGTATTAGCTCATGAATTTTTCTACAGAGAAATTTAACAAGGGAAAACACAATAACTTCAATTACTTTGAAATGGAGAAAGTGGAGTTCGATACTTCTAATGACTTTTGCACTAACCCAGGGAGACCAATTTGCAATCTTTCATACTCAGCTAGCAGCCAGAAAAGAGAAACCTTATCTGCCGGAAGCTTCGCCACATAGCCGCAAGAAAAAGAGCATGTATGTTTTAGTATTAAAAGATATGTCCGGCGGAAAAAACAACTTGTATGCTTTTTGAAGGAAGATGCAATCACAAACCAAACCAGACACATAGTGCTATAAACCAGAACAATATTGCAAGAAGCTTCACCACATAGCTTCCGAATTCTTTTGTGCAAGATGCTTGAGTTCGTAATGCCCGTGCTAAATTTGGTGAAGTTTGGACATTCGATGAGCCATGTCAAAATAGACAAAATGACCTCCGAACAATGCAGAACATCAAACTTGCTCACATGCCTGATTGTTTTTTGCAGACAGCTCCTAAAATGTCCAAACTTCACCACATTTGGCTTACTAGGTCTGGAGAGTTTACAGTTAAATCAATGTATCTTGATGTTATTAATTCAAGCTCTCTTCCTAGTTCCAAATATGCTTGGGCAGTCAAAGTTCCTCTGAAAATTAAAGTGTTTATGTGGTTTGTACATAAAAGAGTTATTTAACCAAGGACAATTTGGTAAAGCAAAATTGGACATGACCTACTAGGTGTAGTTTCTGTGATCAGGATGAAACCATCAAACACCTTTTTCTTGATTGCCCGTTGGCCAAGGTTCTATGATGGACGGTCCACATTGCCTATAATATTACTCCTCCGAGTTCTATCAGCACGTTATTTGGAACGTGGCTTAACGGGATAGAGTCCGAAACAGCGAGACACATCCGCGTAGGAGTATGTACTTTATTATGGGCAGTCTGAAACTGCAGAAACGATTTGGTTTTTAACAGAACAATAAATATTCATTTTTTGCAGGTTATCTTCCGAGCCACTGCATTGATCCGTATGTGGTCGCTACTCACTCCGACGGAGGCCGGAGAGCATTTGGTTACTGGATCTATCCGGTGGGAGATGGTAGCGCGGGATATTTTCAACCGGTTTGGATGGCGGTCATGTAATAGGATAGGCAATTAGTTTACCTATCTTTCTTTTGCCAGCCGGTTGTGGCGTCTTTTGGCTAGTGTCGTAATTTTTCTATGGCTCTTTGTGAGCTTTTCTTTACTTTCATTACAGACCTTAAGACCTTGTTGAACCTATTTGCTTATTTATAAAGTTGTTCGTATGCATCGTTCTGATGCAGAGGCCGGGGAGTCCCCCCTTTTCGAAAAAAATACAAGCTTAGTTTGAAAACATATATCAAAATTACCATTTAAAAGAATGCATATGTTCATTTTTTTACATGTATACAAGCTTAGTTTGGAAAAACACGCATGGCACCGGAGGCGGTGGGCGTGTATATATATATATATATGCATTCTTTTAAATGGTAATTTTGATATTTGTTTTTCCAAACTAAGCTTGTATTTTTTTAGAAACGATAAAGTTCTTCATAAATCCATTGAAACATTCTCTAGCAACGCTCATGAGGAGCATATGAGTTCCCTTTTAATACACAGGCTCGAACTTATTGTATTCTGAATACATTTCCATCTATTCATTTTTCCCATGTAAACACGCAGTTGGGCACCATGTTGCATCATTCAACTATTCTTGATTACCTCATCCAGAAATGTTTCTTTCTGGTTTCCTTGATTTAACATAACAAGATACTTTTTATAACTTATCCGCGCATGTATATGCTCAGATTGTGGTGACCACATGTCTCCTACGTACTCCCTCCGTTCCTAAATATAAGTCTTTGTAGAGATTCCACTATGGACTACATACGGAGCAAAATGAGTGAACCCGCACTCTAAAATGCATCTATATACATCCGTATGTGGTTTATAGTGAAATCTCTACAAAGACTTATATTTAGGAACAGAGGGAGTACTAATTAAAGTTTGATGGATTATTGCATGATTGCGATGCTTATCTGCTCATTTATTTTTACAGTTGGTGATCAGATCGGATTCGAGGATCATCATCTCTCATGTGTTACGTATTAGTGATCCTACATGATAGTGGAGAATGTACGAATATGCAGCGTTGACAGTAACAAGGAAAAATGGATGTTTTATTTTGTTTGTTTGGCTCTGAGATATATTAAAATTGGACATATCCAGGTCTGACTTGTTTTTTCATAGAGGACACAGCTGCCTACTTGGACATATTTGGCTTTTAACCATATCTTTTGTTTGTCGCCTTCCATGTTATTATTTTGATAAAGTTTGATTTCTTCCTTTCCTATGCTGTAGATACTTCTTCTCTTGCAACTGAAAGTACTTCTTCTGATTACAGTGAGGCGGCTTGATTAATCATTGGCCTCATGGCAAAATTGGGGACGGAGGAGGGAGGTGGCTTCATATAAGCATGACTCCAAAAGCTCAGGGTATGTATGCCAGCATGCACTGGAGTTGTTGGATAAGTTCCTTTTTGTCAAAACACATTTCATTTTGTTATTAGAATGCTGGCCTGGTGTACACTGATCAGTTGTGGTATTCTTTCCCTGTGCAGGAGATCAAACCGAAGAAAGATAACACTCAACGCAACATGCTCGTGTCGATGATATGGGTGCAGAGGAAGAGTGTGTGGATGATCAGTGAGAGCAGGTACGTGCTTACCAGCCAGCGCAAGAGCATCTGGTGGGCCCGGTAGATCCCCAGGGAGGAGTAGGCGGGCGTATATTGTCCATTTCTTCTGTAAAAAAATGTCACTCTACACAATATAATTGTTTAGAACAACACATACTCGACTAATCATCCTTTATAAATCAACAGGCTTGTACGAGATGTTAAAATGTGTTCCTATCTGTCTACCATTATTCCTCTATTTTATAAGTGTTAATTTCATTGATTTCTTACTTATATGTATATACTGATTGCAGATTTGCTAGAATGTCACTTTGCAAGACATATGATCCAATCCATGTTTTGTCCTTACAAATAGATAAATGCATGAAGGCATTGAGATAGGTGGTGCAGATGCTTACTTGTTGTCAACATTAGATGGTGGTTTGGTAAGTGACTATTTTGAAAAATATTTTCTCAGTCTAACATGTACACTATATTCACATAGTAGCCTTGCTTCTGCACCCCATCTCTCTCTATAGCCTGTATCTGCACCGCTCTTTGATCTAATTTTTGTCCCAAAATCTTAGGCAGTTTGTTCCCTATAAAATAACATGGAGCATCAAAATTTGGATTTTCAAAAGGTTCTTACAAACTGAATTTTATCGATACCACATTCATGATAATTTGTCAATTTGTGTTTGCTTCCAAACACCCTGGCATATTATAATTTTGAATAGGAGAGTCACTAGTATACCTCTACTTGACTAGCTCATTGATCAAAGATGGTTATGTTTCCTAACCATATACATGAGTTGTTATTTGATTAACGGGATCACATCATTAGGAGAATGATGTGTTTGACTTGACCCATTCCGTTAGCTTAGCACTTGATTGTTTTAGTATTCTGCTATTGCTTTCTTCATGACTTATACATGTTCCTATAACTATGAGATTATGCAACTCCCTTTTACCGGAGGAACACTTTGTGTGCTACCAAACGTCACAACGTATCTGGGTGATTATAAAGGTGCTCTTGTACTTGTTGGGTTGGTGTATTTCGAGACTAGGTTTTGTCACTCCGATTGTCGGAGAGGTATCTCTGGGCCATCTCGGTAATGCACATCACTATAAGCCTTGCAACCATTGTAACTAATGAGTTAGTTGCGGGATGATGTATTACGGAACGAGTAAAGAGACTTTCCGGTAACGAGATTGAACTAGGTATTGAGATACCGACGATCGAATCTCGGGCAAGTAACATACCGATTTCAAAGGGAACAACGTATGTTGTTATGCGGTTTGACCGATAAAGATCTTCATAGAATATGTAGGAGCATCCAGGTTCCGCTATTGGTTCTGCGTGTAATGCCTTTTGTACTAACCCCATCGCTGAGACCAATTTGCAATATTCGTAGCCAGACAAGAGAAAACGGCCCAAACTTTCATACTGTATACTCACTTAATTTTTACATTTATATATACCTGCAGAGTCCAGAAATGTAAGTTATCAGTACCACTACCACTGCACTTGCAAAGCTGCCTGCCATGGAGGGGTGGTTCAGCTTGTGTTTCATTGCACTAGGCACGCCGATTGCCCTTTGGCTTCTCAAGCTCGCCGGCGCCGGCGGCAAGAACAAACCACACAAGCACCAGCTGCCGCCAGGGCCATGGACACTCCCGATAATCGGCAGCCTCCACCACGTGGTTAGCCTCGTCCCACACCGGCAAATCACGCAGTTGTGTCGCCGATATGGGCCAATGATGCACCTGAAGCTAGGCGAGGTCGACGCCGTGGTGGTCTCCAGCGCCGAGGCGGTGGCGCAGGTGATGAAGACCAACGATCTCGCGTTCGCCACCAGGCCAGGCACGCCGATGCAGGACATCGCCGGCTGTGGCGGCAGGGGCATCATCTTCGCCCCCTACGGCGACCACTGGCGCCAGATGCGCAAGGTCTGCATTGTGGAGCTGCTCAGCTCCATGCAGGTCAGGCGCATGGAGAGCATCCGGCCAGAGGAGGTTGGCAACCTCCTGGCCGACATCGCCACTGCTGCGGCGGCCGGCGACAGCATCAACATCAGTGAGAAGATGATGGAGGTCAGCAACAACGTCATGCCGCGGGCGGTGTTCGGCGGCAGGTTCACGCTGCAGGACGAGTACATCCGCGAGTTAGACGTGGTGCTCACCCTGCTAGGCGGCTTCTGCCTCGTCGACCTCTTCCCGTTGTTGCGGTTGGCGCGGTGGCTCAGCTTCGGCGCACGGCGCATGAAGAGGAGCTACAGCCACATGCAATGCATCATCGTCAACGTGATCGAGGAGCGCAAGGCCGCGCGAGCTGCTGGTGATGGCGCCTCAAGCACCCACGACGAGGACCTGCTGGACGTGCTGCTCAGGCTACAGAAGGATGATTCGTTGGCATTCCCTCTAACCACAGAGAGCATATGCGCCATCTTATTTGTGAGTATTTTTAACAAAAGAAACTTTTTTTTACTGCTAGCTGATGCAAACAACGGCACAAATTTTGCATATGACACGAGATAGGAAAGATTGATTACTTTTGTTCCGACAAACTTAAATCATTAACCATTTATTTAACATTATCTATGTCATACATTTCAAGATTATTTCTTTCTGCTCAGAATTTCTGGTAACCTACCAGTTACCGGAAATTTTGATGACCCCCCAGAAACTGTGGTAACATTCAATAAGATTCAAATGACCTCATAAACATGTGAATGATAGTGTGAATGAATTCAACCCGGTCTTTTGCTTTCCAATCACTATTGCAAAGACACGTGTAGCAGATCCAAATACAAGATAATATAAGGAAAAAAACATACTTGACAAACCAAAGACCTAGACATTGATGTTATCTCTCTCTCTCTCTCTCTCTCTCTGTCTCTCTCTCAAATCATACCGCGTGCTTGTTGTCTAGAAAAAGAGGATCGATCTTAAGTTCTCCACCAATAAATATTTACCCTTAAAAAACAATAAATATTTAATGTTCTACAATAATAACACAACACTTGATACATATATAAATGGAAGAATTCTCATATTCCCTTTGAATAGGTCAATTTACATACCGAAATGCCGAACACGAAGGACCCCACAACGACCACGGTGGTGCTAGCGACAAGTAACCAAACTAAAAAATAGTGTAAAACCGAGACGGGATTCCAGCAATAAAAATCATTCTCATGCATTATTACAAACCCCATCCACAATGTTTTGAAAATGAAAAATAATGAAATTAAAAGGATAATCCAACAGACGTAACTGACGATGTACCTCAATCCCCATCCACACAATAAAGGACACATGCCACTCCGGAACTGCAACATAACGGAATTTCATCAACTCCAAAAGCTAGAATTATAATGGCGAGTAGAAGCTCAACAAACAAAAGAAGTCATGCCTCCTATTAGCCATCCAACAAGCATTCTTACTCTCCTATGTGGACATCAAAGGAAAAAAATGTAAAACCCAAAGCACCAATTGCCACCAGAAAGATAGGGATATTATTAAAGCCAAATAGACTTCACGGCTACAAGCTATTTAGAGCAAGTGTTAGAGCACTGACATGAAAAGAATATGAGATCAATATGACTAATTAAAAAATGGACAAGACAACTCTTGGCTTAAAATACCATTAATCAAGCAAGCTTTACAACTACAGGCTATTTAGAGCAAGTGTAGGAGCGCCGACGAGAACACAATATGAGTTCAACAATACGAGTTCAATATGGCCATTATTTTTTAATCACAAGAAATGAGGTTCTAATGGCTGATAGAAGATGAACATACAAAAAGAAGGTCATGCAAAATTCTGATTCTTTTTAAAATATTTGGTTATCACCATCTAGACGCAACACAGTTTTAAGTAAGTGGAAAGAAATAATCCACACTGGTTTCATGTTGAATAGCATGTACAAGAATCAAATAGAAGTGCATGCTAGCAACAAGGATAGAGGGATCGGATCAACTAGAAATAAAAAAAAGTCAACAATGCCCTAGACAGTCGCAACCAACAATGGAAGAATTTTCCATTTTAGGCTCAAGGTATCGCAAACTTCAATTCAAAAAGTCCCACATCAAGAAAATCGGCTTTTTACGCTATCATGCTAAAAAAACAGTATACTTAAAGCACCCATAGGCGATGCTGAGGGTTCTATTCTATAAATCATGTTCTCAAATTTGGTGATTATGAGCACTAGGATTTGATTAACCGGTATGTTTTCTATCATCTAACTAGTGCTTGTAGCAGAACTGCTATCTACTTGAACCTTGTACAAAAAACTAGCGTGGTTGCATCATGATAGTGTTGTCACCCTTAAGGGCGTGTGAAAAAACAAATAAAATTACAGGTGAAAAATAACATATACATCCACTTCTTGTTTTTCTCATCATTTGGCTTATGTCAATGATACCAAAAGTGAAAAAAAACTAGTGAGAATCAATATTTATGTTTTGCACATAAAGATGAACAAGGACACTCAACTGAAAATATGGTAAAAAAGATGAGCATAAACTAACCGCACTCTTAAAATGATTCAGAAAACAAGCACAAGATGAAACCAAGAACTATATATGTGATGACATCATTTTTTTCTCCAACAAGCCTGCTTATTCTCTTATGTAATCATCAAATGGACAAAAAATAATTCAATCTCAAACCCAAAGCACCAACTGCCACCAAAAAGGTAGGGATTTTATCAAGGCCAAATATACTTCTGGCTACAAACTTTTTAGAGAAAGTGTTAGAGCGGTGACATGAACGCGGTATGAGATCAACATGATCATTAGTAGACGGACAACACAACTCTTGACTAAAAACACCATTAATCAACCAGGCTAAAAATCGCTCATTACAACTAAATGGTCTATAAAGAGTTAGGCTACTTCAACACATTCAGACTATTTTTGTTGTCTCGGTTTTACTATTAATTTTCAGTAAGAAATAAGGTTATATACGCCCGCAAGGGCAAACCATCCTTTACGCATTTGTATGTATCGTATTGTACATACACAAACATTTGTTCATACTTCCATACTGCAATGTACTTACACTACTTTACTTTCTTTGGGGCAGAACTTAGGTCAGAGTAACTGTAATTCGTTCCAAACACTGCTCGGCCGGTTTGCTAGCAGTGCGTGTGTGCAAATTGTTTCCTGGCTGACCTCTTGATTTTATATCCATGATGTACTGGTGGTTTGGGAGTTACTTCTTTTTCTTATGAAATTTATCTCATGAGTTTTCTGGTGTAGTCCGCAGCCAACTTGCACGTTTCAGAATTTACTTACATGAGTTTTTTGGTTGCAGTCTGCATGCAACCTTTGGATTTCAGAACTTACCTCTAGAGTTTTCTTGTTGTAGTCTACGTGAAACCTTCAGGTTTCAGAATTTACCTCCGGAGTTTTCTCGGTGTAGTATGCATGTAACTTTCAGGTTTCAGAATTTACCTCCGGAGTTTTCCGGCTGTAGTCTGCATGCGACTTTCACGTTTGAGAATGCGATTATGTCAACTTCATCTAGGTCTGCACTACAAAGAGAACAACCTTTAGTATGTAAGATTTATAAACTTGTTCAAGAAAAAAAATCAATTTTTTGTCCCAAAAGCAACCCAGCCAGAAAGCTGGAGTTGCTCTACGCAGTAGAAAACGCCCACTGTTTAGTTTTCATAATAATAAAAAGGGCACTATATGTATACATTAGTTTGCAAGGTCAGCTGCAAACAGCAACAAAAAATAATAATATGAGGATCAACAGACACATGATTGATTAAACATTTAAGGAGTTCAGACAAAGATGTGTAGCGTGATCCTGTTCGGTAGGTAGGAAATCTTCAAGAAACAAGGCCTAGCTGGGTCAGTTCATAAAGTTGTTAAAATTGTAATATAGCCTTCCATCTTGTAGGACCAAGCCTCCTTATCAAATTTGTAATGCACAAGAGAAGACCATGGTTGGGATCAAAATATTACACTTACTAATAATCGTTTTATTTATGCAACCAGAGCCTGCTTATCCTTTGGAAAAAAAATACTAGTACTTACTAATAATCTTTTTATTTATGCAACCGGATCCTTTTTTGGACCCTGACAAAATCCCTTCCATGAGCATATATGTCGCGCGGTTATTAAAAAAAGAGAAAAGAGATACGCGATGCCTCCCACTCAGACCCAACAACACCCCTGCCTCCCACCCCTCTTGGCCCCCAACATCATCCATGAAAGCAAACTAAAAAATGAGTACGATACAGATTGAGAAATGCCTGATGCTATTGAGCATAGGAACAAGACAGAATGAGAATACAAACATGAAATGCAGATTGGAGAAAAAAATATTGAATGATGAAAATGTCAAACATAGTTACAGACATAATACTAAAAACTGATTACTAATAATGATTATGTACAATTATGTTACTCATTAGAGGACAGAAAATAAACATCCTAACTTACCTAATGTCCACCAGCAACATCAAGATGCGCAATTACACAAAAATTAACTAAAGTGAGGGCACCTTGTTCTTTTCCCTAAAGAATTGATACTTCTTATTCTTTCGTGAAGACGTGTTAGTAACTTGTTCTTTTCTGAAAAAGGTAAAAAACAAATCAATACTGAGCAGATATTTTACAAAGTGATATCATGTAAAAAAACTTTTGTATTTACAAAAACACAGAGCAAATCTTGGCTGAAAAATGTCTAATAATCATCGTGGGGAGAAAGAGGAACAGAGAGGGTAGCTCCACAAATTTTAGTGACAAGAAAAATAAAAACACAAAAACTAACAGCTCACAGTTAATAAGATGATAAAGAGCCGAAAATAAGCTTCAAATGGTTTACCTTTTGTTGCTAGTCTCCTCCGTCCGTCCCACTTGTCGGAGGAATGGATGTATGTTATAGATACATTCATTTTTATGCATTTCTCTGGCAAGTATTTCCGGATGGAGGGAGTATTAAATAAGATTGAGAAAACTAAAGAGAGACTAGCTAAGAAGAAATGAAGAAGATTGAAAGTAGGAACCTAAGAGACCGAGAAAGAGAGACTGAACAAAAGAATGAGAAAATAAAGAGTGAACAGATGTAAATGTGAACCAGAGAAAACAGAAAAAAGAATGAGATACTCATGGAATTGCAAAAACTAAAAAAAATGGAAGAATGAGGATAAAAACATAAAAACACTAACCAAATACTAAATGACAAAGACCTATGAGGAACATGACTGAAGAAGTATGTAAATCATGTCACTCCCTCCCTATTTAAAGAAACATGACTGATAACTGATACAAAACAGAAAAGATGAACTTATAATAAGAACTAAACCCACATGCTCATACAGAATGACTGAAAATTGAATGAAATAAATTAAAGATAAAATGAACTATAATAAGAACATGAAAATGAGTGTGATAAACAAACTAAAGATACTCAATCTGAACAATGATAATACACTGCCATTAATATATGACGATAAATGACGAATTATGGTATTAATGACTAAATTAAGATATCTAAAGGGAAAATGAAGACTAAAGATGAAAATAAGACTGATACATAGGCTAAGAAATACTAAAACAGAGAAAAATGAAAATTAAATAGAATGAAAGTACAACACACTCAATATGACTGAAAGAGGAATAATGTAGAAATATGAATGAGAAAATTAATGAGTAGTGAAGAAAGAACACTGAATAGTGACTGAAGCAATACATCTGAGAGATAAAACAAAAAGGAGACACCGCGAGGGAACAAAAAAATTGTTCATCAGTGGATGTAGTGCTTTCCATACAACTCTCGCTGTTTGACGAACCATCATCATGATCATATGCGTACGTAGCATCCACATGACGACATCTGCCCCATAGAATCCACAACCCTGCTGCTGCCAAAAAAGATGAAAAAGAAACAATAAACTCATATGCTGGGGTGCGAGTGAGATTTCAAATAACACTGACCGAAACCAAAAAAAATGCACACATGGAAACAAAAGAATGTCGAGTTTCTGAATCCTGGACTGCAAGTGTCAAATAATTCAGTAAGAAAAATAGATAGTGGCTGTTCCGGGTTTACGAAAAAAATAAGAAGTGCGAAAAACTATAAAAAGTACTCTTGAAAAATCTTTCCACTACTCGTCGCACTGCCGCGAAAACACAAACCCCACCATTGCTGAGAATAAAAAAAGTAATGGGCTGCTACACACATCTGTACTGACCGCAGAAATCCTACACATATATATGACGGACAGTGAAGTAAACTTTCATCCATCAGGTCTTGATGGAATGACCTGACTGCCCCATCATAACAAATGGAATTAAAACATGCATGATAATTGGGATTTAGCAGTTCCAGCATAAGCACGCTTGCCTAAGCTGGGACAAAGACCATAAGCACACATGACACATTCAGAAGTACAAGGATCACAATCCTAAAATCCCTTTTTTGGGTTTCATATTGGGATCTTGAAACTACCCAAAAATGGGGGTAGCAGGCAGGACGTGGAATTACCGCAGCGATGGTACATACATACATAAAACAAAGCACACACTCTGTAACTCTGTCCTTATTGCTAATCTTCTTCTTACCCAATGGAGCTTCAGATCCCCATAACTAAGCTCGATTTCACACCATAATCTGAAAAACAAAACAAATCTAATATATATGCAAAATTTTGCCATAACACAGTACCTCAGAAGACCGAAAGTCCCTTGCGAATATAAATGTGCCGACCTCCATGGCAGGAACAAAATCAACACAGATGGCCTGAATGAACTGACGCTGAGCAAGCCAACTCGGGGGAGGCAATGAAAAGCCGGGGAGGAGGATGTTGGAAACGCTGGCCGTAACTTACGCCAGCCCATATGGGCGACGGCTGGTTCCGGCCTCCCCGCCTGCTGCTGACAAACCCCAACGGGAGAGCTCCGCCAACCCGCTCTCCGTACCACCCTTTCTCCTTCCTCCCTCTGATCCCCGGTAGCTGGTCACGCTTCATGGCTGGGACGTGGGTCCACTGCTCGTCAACATGGGATCCGTGCCCTAGCACCCCCCCCCCTAGGTGAGAGGGAGTAAGGGCAACATTTCTATGGCTTCTGCTTGAAATGTTGACCTCACTGTTACAGCTTTAAAACCAAAACATGAAGCCATAGAAAGACATGAGTAACATCGAAACGATGAATCGATCAAATGTTGATGTGCTACCTTTTCTCAATCAAACACGTGCCTCGTAGGACAAGGACATACCTGTGTATCGATCTTGCCAGGCTTACGGTTTTTAGCGTTGCTGCTTGTCCGACGACTTGCTGTTCATATCTTGTGTTGGATGCCTAGTAGAGACATCAACATCATCACTACAACATGTTCGGACACAAAAGAGAAGCCATCAGTTGGTGTGGCAAGATTTCTATGAAGAAGAAGAAAACAAGATTAGATCAAGAAACAACTATCAGTTGGCGTGGCAAGATTTCTATCAAAAAGAAGAAGAAATATTAGATCAAGAAACAGCATGCATGCTCTTACATATAAGGCGGATCAACGAGTGCTAGGCGGCAGGCACATGCATGGCCGGCAAACCATGATCGGTCTAAGGGCCACCACGCACAGCTGCGCCGGGCATGTCGACTGGTCTTAACTCGCTCCGCATCTCTTGCACGGCAGCGTGGTGCTAGCCGGACAACACATCGGCGTGGGCATGGCACAACCCTGAGCTGCCGGTGGATGTACATGACGCTGCTTAGATCGACCGTCGCCATCTACAACGTGGAGATTGAGGAGAGGGAAGGAGGAGGAAGGTGTGGGGCGGGGCGGGGCCGGGCTGGTCGAGATCAAGGGGGCGTCCATTTATAGAGGAGAGGAGAGGAGAGGGGGGTCGTGGGCAGCGATGAGATGACTGAGCCGGGGACGCGGGGAGGCATCGGATGGGAGTGTGATCCGCGTGAGGCGTGTGGATTGGATCGCATGCGGAGCGGGGGAGGAAGGGAGGGAGGCGGCGCGTGGATGCATGGGGTAGTTAAATGCGGTGTCGATTGAAGGTTTCCAGGAGGAGGAAGCATGCGTCGGTTTGGGAAGAGGATAGAATTAATGGGTGCCTAGTTTCAAGGAGGAAGACGAGGGAATCAAGGGAGGGTCTCTTGAAGGAAGGAAGGAAAGAGGTGTATTCATCCAGCCGTGGAAAACGCTAGCTGCATGCAGTAATTATTCCTTTAATTTCCTTCCTTGTCGCCAGATTGACGCATACGCGCGACGGATTCCCTCTCTGACTCTCTCTATGGTATGGTATGATATGTACAGCACAAACGATTTAGTCCCAGCGCTCTCAGAAATTACGCCAGCCACGTAAAGGTAGCCAGGCACTTTCCATGCGTTCAAATGATTTAGTATCAAGTTTCCTAGTGTCCCTCAATTTGTAAGATTTTATTATGTATGCAGTAACTTCTTCCCATTTGCTCGTGTCAGTTTTTATTTTTTTAGGGAATTTGCTCGTGTCTATATCTTTATTTTTATCTGTTTGAAGGAATTTGCTCATCTAAGACAAGACTCGTTCTCTATATAGCCAGGTGGGTTTTTTCTGTTCACAATTTGATTTTCTCATGTAAGATAAGACACCAGGTTTGCAAGTGCATTCCTAGCATAAAAGGTTTTTCTGTTCACAATTTGATTTTCTCACATAAGATAAGACACCAGGTTTGCAAGTGCATTCCTAGCATAAAAACACCGGCTCCAATCCAATTACCAGGTTGGCAAGTTTCAAAGTCCCTGCATTGAACATTTTTTCATAACTTGTTAGATTATAATTGAAAAAACCCAGAGAACACTCAGTCATTCTTGACACCGACAAACTCGGTACTCTCCTCTCCTAGGACAATGAAAATTTTCTTGTTGTACCATACAAAACACCGACAAATAGCTCAGGAATTCCTTGATGCAATTAATAATATGATCAACTTAACTCTTGATGCAGTTAACCCAGAAAGAAAATTCCCATAACGATGCACATCATTTCACATCCCAACCTTCACAATGAAGATGTTACTTCCACCAGATATGATCAAATAGGAACACGCATGCATGTGCGCGCGCACACACAGCGCAGTGCAATACATCTTCACCAAAACAAAGTTAAATATCTATGTCATCAACTACTTCTCAGATGAGGTGATAAAAAACATCTCGAGTCCACTACACATCCCAGGAAGCACAGGTACTTCGCGTCCTTCCATCACAAACATTACAACATGATAGAGCCAAACTACTACATACATGGCTTAATTCTGAAACCTAACCCATCAATGGAGAAAGCTCAAGGACGACGCCGCCATCCAGTGCATCTTTATCAGCGGAGAAAGCCCGAGGACGACTGCACCATCCAGTGCATCTTCATCAGCGGAGAGAGCCCGAGGACAACGACGCCATCCAGTGCATCTTCATCAGCGAAGAAAGCACGAGGACGACGGCGCCATCGTGTGCATCTTCAAGCCCAAACCGCGTCAACTTCTGCAGCACCGCTTGGCAAGAGAAAATGACCGGTGTCGTGCGCGATGGAGATTTTCCATCATGTCCGATAGGTTTGATGGACGAAAGGAGTATCTTCCCGAGGAATGCAATCTGGGTGGACATAAAAAGACCAGTCTAGTGCAGAGGCAATGTAATGCATCAGAGGAATGTTAGATTTCTCAGCAGTAAGCCACACAACAATTCTCTTGTGTCAAAGGGAATTTACAGGAATTAACAAGACAACATCTTCCCCTAAAAACAATGCATACTTATTCACCAGCCTAGGAATGCAAAATGCTCGTTCCAGTTCCACACAATGAAAGTTAAGTGTTGGACCTTATCAAGACAAGACAAAATTGCCATAGATAGGCTCACTTGTGTGACCAGCAGAAGAATTTTCGCTACAAGATCTCATCTTGGCTTGTCAAATCTCATACTAGACAAATTGTTGGACACTAGTGAAAACAAGCAACATCTCCGGGTAATTGACGACCGGGACACGCAGGACATGAGAGAGAGAGAGAGAGCAAAGAGAGATACCTTGACGATCTCCATGGCGTCGGCAGCGGGGTCGGAGCAGCTGCTGCGTCCATGGAAGAGGCGGCACACAGTGGTCTACGCCTGAGGACACCAACATTATCAAGTTAGTATGTGTCGTTAGTATCAACCTGAAGATAAATCTGTTGCAGAGTTTTCAGTTTTCTGAAGAAAGAAGGAACTAAAAGTTTCAGGTTTCTGCAGTTTAGTCGTCTCTGAACATAAATTGCAGCAAGCAAGCAAGCAAATATGGATGGGCATGAGAGGGAGTAAGGGCCACTGATGGTGAATGCTGAACTAGGATGAGCAGAGCCTGCACTCACCACCCACATAGAAGGCAATGACAGAATCCCTTCCCCTGGCACGAGCTTCGGATCAGCAGTGGCATATGTTCTTGCCTATTGAGGATCCTCCATGGACAAGGGAAGGTGTCACCAGACCACCGCAGTCCAATTAGTGCTATACGGCCTGCACAAGGATCACACGAGACATGCATGGTGAATGCTACAGAAAAACAAGACAAGCGTTTGCTCAATACAGAAAAACAAGACAAGCGTTTCCTCCATCGTGGGACCAGCGGCGACCCGGGAATAAGCAGACCCGGAGGAGCGAAGCGGCGGTCTTCTAGGTCAAATCGAAACCACCACACAAGCACTTGACAAAGCAGCATCACAAGCTGCCAGAATGCAACATCACAAGCACTTGAGTTACAGTCAAGACCGTCGACAAAAGGGAACGTCAGGCCATAGTAAGGTTGCTGCGATGGTGATTCGATAAAACATCACATACTTTTCTGTACACAGGGCTCCTCTTTTCGTCCTTGAGGGAGTTCCTCTCCTCCACCAAATCCGTCATCTCCTCTTTCAAAACATTGTTATCAGCGGGATGGAGTGCTCCTTCCCTGAAGCGGGCGTCTGGAACGGCGGTTCATATCATGTCCTCAATGTCCTGCACTCCACCTTGGTCAACATTGAGGGTCTCTGTTGGGCAAACATCAACGTCAAAGCAGAGAAATGGAGTCACACCAATGGACATGGCAGCATTTAAGAAATGGAAATACATAACTAGTACTCCCTCTGTAAAGAAATATAAGAGCGTTTACATCACCGCTTTAGTGATCTAGACGCACTTATATTTGTTTACAGAGGGAGTATATGTGATAGTGTTACCAGTGCAAGAGAGAGAAATTGCAATCTTACGCAGTTTGAATATCATTGCAAAAGGATCAAGCCAAAGGGATAAACTGCAATTAAGCCAAAGGGATCAAGCAAATACTTGTATCACACAGGGAAGGTGGTTGAGTAGTGCTGTACTGGACCTCATCCCTTCCCCTCCTCCTCCTCCTCCTCCCTCTCCCAGTCGTACCTCTTCTTTACTTCCTCTACCTGTCACAGTTGCAAGTAAATTGGAAGGCTCTGTTTTCATTGCAAATCACAGTTGCTCTCTACTCCAGTTTCTAGCACTCTTCTTGTATCGTACTACTTGTCATAATGTACTATATCAATAAGATGCTTCATTTACAATGTATTGTACTGGAGGCTACTCCATTTATAATTTACTATGCTTCTAATAATGTATATCATTACTAGCGTCGAGTATTGTATTTACACCAATGGAAATAAGATTACTGCATTGATACTTACTGCTTCTTTTTCGCTTATCTACTGGTTTTTGCTATGATGGTAATTTTATTTCCATAGTTACTAATAATAAATATTTTTTTTTCATTTCTTAATAAATCTAACCAACTCTCAGGTATATACGCATGTCTCAACTACTCCCTCCGTTTCTAAATATAAGATTTTTTAGAGATTACAATAAAGAATACATATGGAGCAAAATGTGTGAATCTACGCTATGAAATACGTCTATATACACCCGTACGTAGTCCTTATTGAAATCTCTAAAATGTCTTATATTTAGAGACGGAGGGCGTAACAAGACTATCCTATGACCGAGTTGACCCCTAGAAACCGGATTCCCATTTCAAAAGCCTCCCGTGCATGAAAATTTTACCCACAAACATTGAGTCCTAAACTTCTTTTTTGGGTATATATTGTAGAAAGAATAGAGAGGAAGGTTGACAAAATGAGGTGGGTTCTATTGTTGTATCGCTTGAGCCCCGTGGACGTATTTATAGGAGTACATGATCAACTTGGAGTATAAGACAAGTTAGAACAAATCCTAATATATCCTATATTTTCTAATAATCACAATACTCAACATCCCTCCACAGTCACAAAGGTAGCGACGCAGACGGTGAGACAGGAGAAGAATCCTAAGGTAAGCCGATGGACACCATCCCCCCTCCCTAGTCGTAACGATCGATGCATAGCAGAAGATGTGGCTGGAGTGAAACCGATGAGATTGCTCCATCAAGTCGTCCCTTTGTGCCGATGTCAATCTAACCGAGAGCGTAGGATGGTGTATCCATGTTTAAGGTAGCCATGCCAGGGATGACATGGTCGATGTCAACTCGGGGTGGTCGATGTTGAGTTAGTCGCCATGGCGCCGCAGGCGCAAGGAAGCGCCGTGGTAGTCTTCGGAGCAGTGTTGTCGAGGTAGTGGTGCACCGGGAAGAAGACGGTGTTGATGAGTTGTCACGCTAGGTTTGTCAAGGCCAGGCACACGTCATGGACGAAGGCACGCGTCGGTGTTGCCAGCCTCGGGCATGCTAGACGGACGAACTCGATGTTGACGAGGCGCCACACCAAGCTTACCAGGCCCGAGGACACATCATGGACGAAGGCACACGTCGGTGTTGCCAGCACTTGGCATGCCTAGATGAGGATCCGCACGAGTTATATGCCATTGTAACACCCCTATGTAAGGAGCTAAAGTGATCATCATAAGCTACTTTGATTAACTAGTCTTGATCAACGTTGATTCATATCTTATTTAAATTCCACTTCAAATCAAATTCAAATTGTAAGAGGAATTAAGAATTTCAGAAATAAGAAAACTAAAAAGTTCAGGCAATGGCAAATAATCATTGAATAATTGTCATGGTGAAACCAATATTTTATATAAAGTAATTAAATACCCTAAAACAATTAAAACACGGTGCAAAACAATATTTTAATTGCTTTTAAAGTTATAAGAATTCTAAAGTAATTTAAAAGCCTCCCAAACTTTTCCTGGCATTGTCCAAAATTGCACTTTAAATAATGGGCGAAGTTCCTACTTTTACTAAACCTATTTGCTATTTAAAATAATTAAAAAACAGAATTAAATAAATGAAAACAGAAAAATAAAAATAAAAAGAAATAGTTTAAGAAAAAGAAAAGTGGCACTGTGTCGGCCCAGCCCACCGATCGTGTTGGCTTCAACATAGCTACAGTGGCCGACCGAGGGCACGAGCGCCGCTCGTCCCCGTCGGACCACCTCATCAGCTTCGCCGTGGGAGGATAAGTCCGCCACCCACACGGCCCCTCGGACTCCTCCCCTCTCACTCACTTACCCCCTACTAGATCCCCCCTCTTCCTTTAGCTCCCTGCGTCGAACTGGAGAAGCGCCCGATGCGACCGTCGCCGACGCCCCGTCGATCCCGCGGCCATCTTCACCCCTGCGCCTCCCCGTCATGTCATAGAGTGCCGCTGCACGCTACGCCGCATGCTACCTCGAGCTGGAACTGGGGACCCCTGCAATGCCGCCCCGACCTCTTCTTCCTCCTTGGGCACCACCGCAGTCCCCATCGATTCGGCGCCATGAGCCTCCCCCGAGCCCACGTTTGCACCTCTACAGGCTCCCCGTGAGCTTCCGCTCGGATCCCCTTCGTCTCCCCCATCCTTCCGCGCCATAGCTCGCCTCGCCGCCATGGCCGCACCCAATGCCGCGGTAGAGCTCGCTGCCGTGGCCACTGCTCGCGTCCGAGCACAGCATCGTGCTCAGCTTCTCCCTAGCAACCCAACGCCACCATCCACTGCCTTTGTCGTGCCCCGTAGCGACGAACCCGAGATCACCCGAACGCCACCACCACCACCGATGATGTTCCGCTGAACTCCCACCATCTCAGCCACTCCCACCGACACCAAACAATGCGACATCGCTTGCTCTTTTGAACGAGCCAACCCACGGGGCCGGAGACTCCCTGTGCGCATATTCCGGCCAACTACGGCACGTCACCACCTTGAAATCGAGTCGCTGGAACCCCTCTAGCACCGCCACAGATATGGCTGGCTTGGGGCCCACCCATGTGTCACTGCCAGTGGGCCCCAGGGGCCTAGCTGACCCGTTGACCCCGGTCAACTGTGCTAACTGGGCAGCACAGTCACTGACTGGTGGGCCACCCACCTAATTAACTAAAATGTTAATTAATTTAATTGGTTAAATTTAATTAGACACTGACAAATGGGCCCTAATAACTAATTAGCTTAATTAGTTAAATTGAAACCTATTAATTTTTATTGAGTCACTAACAATGGGGTTCCACTTGTTAGGTTGACTAGTCAACTGCCAATGTTGACTACTCACTGGGCTTTGACTTGCCCCACATGTCAGCCTATGAAGCACATCATAACATTTAGTATTTAATGTATTTTCGAATTAACTTAATTACAATTTTTTTGGAAAATCATTTAAACTCCAAAAAATCATATAAAGTAATATATAACTGAAATGAAAATAAGTTATATATGAAAATTTCTAAGAAAAATATAAAAAATCCAAAAATGATATCCACTCATCTGTCCCATAACTGCCAAACGCTGGGAAAACATTTCTAGATGTTTTCCCGCTTCGTCTGTAACGTGTAGCACTATGTTAGATCACCGCTAGGTCAGCATATTTCCATGTCATGCATCATGATGCATTTATTTGCTTTATATTTGTTGTTTCTCCCCCTCTCCTCTCCGGTAGACCCCGAGACTGACGATGGTCCTAGGTATGACTACACACCTGACGATCAGCCCTTTTTCACAGAGCTTCCAGGCAAGAAAAAGCCCCTTGATCATTCCTATATCGCCCATACTTTCTCTCTCATGCTTGCATTCGATTTTGCTAATGTTGTTGATAACTCCTATTCTGATGCATAGCCTGCTTTTGTAACCTGCGGTTGTTACTTTACCTGATATCCTATATGCTTAGTATAGGTTGGTTAGTGATCCATCAGTGACCCTTCGCCTTGTCCCTGTTGCCCCCACTTTATTACCGAATGAATCGATCAATGTGATCGACGTACTGAGACCAACACATCACTGCACCCCCCCCCCTTAGTTGTACAACTCTGTAGAGATACTATCGAGTGCCGAGGGTGATACCTCGAAATGCACTCCTGATAATATCTCTGTAGTGTAGCTAATCGGTTGTGGATTATGGAGGGTGATTCCTCCTTCACCACTCCCAATATTGACTCTGTCGTGCAGTTCTTCAAGTGTGAACCTACCGAGGGTGATTCCTCCAAGTTCACCTTGATGGTTACATCGAGTGGGAATCGATCGAGGGTGATTCCTACAATTCCTCCTTGGTGTTATCGACACACACTTACCTTTACCTGTTCCCGTCAACTGTTTCTGTGGGACTGAAGGGACAGGTGGTACCACCCCAGTAGAGGTGGACCTGAGTTCCTGATAGTCTCTTGTGACTGAGGATGACCTGGAGGGTACCTGTGAGATAATTACGAGGCACGGCCGGGCATTCTTGGCCCTTGCCGTAAGTTCGAGAGACAGAGCAATAGGACCACGGATCATGGATCATTGATCCTCTCCGCGCTCTCCCAAGACACTAATTGATTTGGATATGTGCACTGTTCTATAATTCATCCGATTAATCAGTAAATTGGCTAGTTAATCGCTACTCATCAGGTGGCCGAATCGAATAAGACCTATTCATCATGTTAACTTGCCAGTCCGATTAAATGGTCTATTAGACCAGTTAAATGGTCTGTTAGACCGATTAGTCGGTTGTTAGGCCGATTAATCGATGTCGGCCCGCTAACTCATGGGCATACAAAGCCCAATTATTTGGCCCGTAACCCTTCTCAGCCCATACAAAGCCCGATTATTTTATTAATGTCAATTGTGCTAATAATATGCAAAGCCCCAAGCTTGGGGATGCTAATTTTTATACGTCCACTACCTTTTGCAATTATCATGATTCGGGTGATTATTCTTATGATATTGAAAGTTTATTTAAGCCTCATGATGAATATCGTTGTGATAATATTGAAAATGGGTTTGGAAGATTGTCAGCTCTAGGTAATAATGATCCCACTAATTTGTAGAATGATCCCAAGCTTGGAGACGCGACAATAGTAGTGTGTCGTGATGCAGAAGGAAACTACCTCAGCAGCTCTTCCCTGGCGTAACCAATGTAGCATTTTAGGATTATTTGTTTTCATAAGAGCAAGTACAATAGCAGGCTTATAGCCTGCTTACATGGCAATTTTGTCGACATGGAGGAGAGAGACATGAAAAAGTAAGCGGAGTGGGCTCCCATGCAAGAGCCTAACTATATGCGTGCTTCAAGGCAGATGCAATAAATACGAAGAAAGAGATAGAGAGAAGATGAGGAAAAATAGTAATCTTATAGCCAACCTTATAGCTAACCTTATTGTATGAGTGACTATATGAATTGGCTATAAATGATATGACAACATCTTATAGCTAGCAATTTGTTGTATTATTAATCATGCTCTAATGTTCCTAATGCATCAATACGAAGAGAGTACTAGTAAAGCAGTGACAAGTAATGTGGATAGAAGAGAGTAACGCAATTTCAAAAATATGACAACAACCTCATTAATGATAGCATGTGGCTATCTAGCCAGGGCCGAGTAATAAATGAGGTCCATCAGAGAGTTCGCTGGCACGTTACGAGTTCAGATTTATTTGTTGAGCACCTTGCGAACGATCAATCACCATACTCCCTTTAAATTGTCAGTTTACATATCAATTTTCATGCATTTTCACCACCAAAGGGATTTTAGACACGTTTGGTTTAATGCCCAATTAATTAGGGCGTGACAACCGCAATCAATCACACAAATTTCTCTCCATGCAGGTGTGTATGCGAGGTAGAATAAATGCATGCATGTGTATACGTGTTAATTTCCCCAATTGTTAGGCGCCGTGGTATAACCATAGATGATATTTTTCAGTTTAATCGCTAATCACTTTGGTTTCAGAGATTGTTGAAGCGCGTCGGACTGTGACAAGAGAGTATTTCACGCCTGTCCATGCACAGGATTTTTTATACTATCTATGTCTTGGTTACAGGTCACCGTATTTTGGGTCATTTCTTAATCATGATTTGAACTAATAAAATCTAAGCTATACATTAAAAAATAATATCATTGGAAACTACATTCAAATATGAATCCAACAATATTATTTGATTTGTTGTGACATGCATTGACAATTTGCTAGTCAAATATGTGATTAAATTTTGACTTAAAATATGGGAGGGACTAATAAACCCTACTCCAAAGTCGAAAGTATTTTTTTGC
>NW_021200172.1:68527-71296 GCF_002162155.2 Triticum dicoccoides
CAGTAGGATACATGATCTGTGGCAGATGAAACTAGCTCCAATACACTTGTTCAAGTTTTGTTGTGTACAACACCCATGGCAGATGAAACTTGTCAATCTCTACTTGTCGAGTTGACAGTCATGTCAATGCGAAAGAAGGCATAGCTGTCAGCTTGTCACCCTAAAATCTGAGCATGTTGACAATGGAGGTAGGTGAATTCGTGATAGAAGAGGAAGAAGAAAATAATAATTGTGTTATATCAAAGTATACAAATGAGCTTTGTTTCTCAAAATAAACATCCTGAATTCTACAAGGATAAAAATAGCAACAAATAAACCAAAGTGATCGTCTTAGTAAATTCTATTTTGTTTACTAGGTTAATGTCACGCTTGTGGCAGGGAAGGGATAGGACACATCACATGCATATCCATTATCCATGATGCAAGTGTATGAACATGCGTGAAGGATGTGGGACACCGAAGAATTAAGTAAGGCTCTAAAGTGTGGGCTATAAATTGGCCTATACATCATTCTCAACATGGTGCAGAATGGCCAGACTGTCTTAGCTATACCTTTGCTGGTTTGTCAGGTCATTATAACGGGTAGATGCAGGTTAGTTAATACAGATGGATGCAACGCTACTCCTATAGATATTATAATATGTGAGATCGATCGGATGTGTACTTGTTTGAATGGTTATTCTTGCTTGTCAAGCCACTCTTTATTTGTCTTTTCACATTCATAATAGCTAAACATCAGTCGCCTGAAAATCCAATTTGGTTTGTTCGATTTTCGCTAGAAGGAAGCAGGTGCCAGAGGGAAGGAAGAAGCAGCTGCTGACTCGCCGGAGTGAAGGAAGGAGCTCCCTAGGAGGCTACCCCATCATCTATCGTTGATGAAGGGGGGAGGTAGGGGTGGCAGCACGGCGGTGGTGCAAGTTCGCCGGAGAAAAAACTGGTCATTGCCGGGGCTGGAGGGATGGCAAGGGGCAGCAGCATGTCGGTGGGAGGAGGATGAGGGGTGGGCGGGGCGGTGAGGCTGAGCAGGAGCGCCGCTGGCCGCGGGTGGTGGTGGTCGACGGTTCGGCCGGTGGTCCATCTGGCGGTTGGATGGAGAAGAAGAAAGTTGTCTGGAGGATAAAGAAGTAATCTGCACCGCCTGTTTTCCATCCCATGGCTGAAACGAAATCAAAAGAACATAACTGAAAATTTAGTCGACTTACCACTAGCCATTCCCTTCTACATTCAATGCAGGGCCGGCCCTGAGGGGGGGCAGAGGGGGCGGCCGCCCCGGGCCCCCAGGATGCAGGGGCCCCCACCCAGGGTACGTATACATTAGCCAGCTAGGCTAAGCCCACTACGCACTAGGACATGGGCTGAACATGGAGACGCAGGCTGTGTCTAGCCTAAGGCACACAGCGGCTCGTTCCTCGACTCCTCATCCGATGTGTAGCTTGTAGCTGTAGCTTTGACCGCATGCCTGTTTGGATGCCTAATTATTCCCTTCCGAGTTGGTCAGATCTAATCGCGAGTTCGCTTCTTCAAGAGGATCGCGATCCTAATCGCGAGTCGCCGTTTTATCGGCGACCTTCGCTCCCCAATCTCCACTGGAGATGTCATCCGTCGTCGCCAAGCGTAGACATACATCCAATCCAGACCGCATCCTCCAACAGATCCCAGGTTTTAATTACTAGTATTCCCTATCAGCTAATTAAGTAATTTATCTTTGCATACATGATGCCTATATTGCGCACAGCAAAGTGTCCTGTGTATTGCTATGGATCCAAACTTGACTGATACTTGTTCAAAAACTTTTTAAAAAACCTGGTTTTGTTAGATATATTAGTAAAAATATGTTAGGTTTCACCCAGTGTATATATCATTTCTGTTACCATAAAAAAATGTTGTGCTAATCGCTAAGCTAATGAACTGCTGCAATGCAGGGAGATGATTTTGAAAGCGAGCTTGGTTCAGGGTCTTCCATTCATGTTCTATCAGGGCAACAGTTTTGGTAATGGCCACTTCACTTGTCACGTTGTACTCATTCATGTAACACTCTACAGTGCTTGCCATATCCCCCTTGCATTTTCGACGCTGTATGATGACATCAATAATCATCTTTATGTAAGTATGTATCAATTTAATAATCTTGCATGCACTCACAATGATAGTACAAACTTGGTAACTGAGCCCTGCCCCCTTTTCCATAGGTGCCAACACATTTCGATGTGTACAAATTTATAAAAAAAATAGACCAATGAAGTTAAGGTAGCATCATAAAAATGACATTGCTAAAAAATAATTCTAAGTATAATCCATACTATGATATTTTTTGTCAAATAAATCACATTTTAGCACTCAAATTGTTGGTCAAAATTATATCTCAGTATGCTTGAAATTGAGCTTCTTACATGTGTGAAAGGAGCAAGTAACATGCATGCAAAAAAATAATTTTGAAATATTATATATATATACCTCAAATGCACCGATATCATTCATGAAACGGGAAATCTTCCCAACTGATATGACGACATCCGGGACACTAGCAGCCCATTTGAGCGCTGTCTTCATCATTGCATCACTCATTCCAGCCATCATACTCACACATATCGTTGGCACACCAATGTTCAGACTAGTCAACTTGACCTGATCTACAAAGCTTGGCTTGTGGTTCCTGTGTGACCATTTCGCTTCTTGTAGGTAACCAGTCACGTTATTTTGGACCTGCACACAAACAAAGAGATGTAATCCCAAAATTAACGAGAAGAGAGAGAGAGAGAGAGAGAGAGA
>NW_021200173.1:0-1381 GCF_002162155.2 Triticum dicoccoides
CCTATTAGGTGTATATGCACCCATCTCTTAGAAATGCATGTTAAACACATTTTTAAATGTTATAAATAGTTCCAAAACAAAATTTCCCATCTACATCTATGCAAAAATATGTGCGCGACACAAACTTTCGTAAAAATACATCATTTTATTTTGCCACCACAAAAAAGACAAATTTCAATGGTTGAAAATATTGTTCCATGAGACAGTTTTTTGTCTTTTTTGCACACAAAAAAAAATCATTCGAAACTTTTGGCGCACACATAGAATGTGAAGCTGTACATGTGCAACAATTTTCAGAATTTTTTTTGAACTTAAAAAGGTGTCTTTCGAAGTGGGTGCAGATGTACTTGGGTTCATCCATGTATTTTCCCGTCTACAGCTAGCAGCATACAACTCATTTTGACCGTTCCCAGAAAAAAAAAAACAAGCTACCAGCCACACAGAAAATCAGGCCACCAACAATGCTGTAAGGACCAGGCCACCTGAAGTCTCCCACAAACTACAGTTCTTTCGCCAGGCGCGGCGGACCACGCCACCATGTCTAGTTGTATTAAACGTCCATAGCTGCATCTAATCAAGCTATAAAAAGGAAGACACCATCTAGCATATATCGTGAGCGCATCACATATAACACAAGTATGCATACAGTCAAGGCATCCAAGAAATATGTTGCATTTTGAGACCAACATAATTCATCTCTGTGTACTAATCAATAGTTAAAAAATAGCTAGAAATTATTTAGTCTAGCGGATAACTGGAAGTCCAGTCTACCAGGAAGCTAATCACAAAAACATGATAAAAATCAAAACCAAAGTCTTTCTATTCCTGGCAATTGATCATCCTATATAGGAAGATATAGTTCATATACCATTAGTAAATAATCTAGGCATATAGGTACAGAAGAGCCACGAGACTGATCCGAGTTTCAGCTTAACATCAACCAATTGCTTACAGTCCAGAATAGAGTCGCAAAATTGCATCAAGAACAGGATCTGACACTTGCATTGTGGTGTTTTTCCACTGTATATCTGACACACACACTACATGCACTCTGCAGATATGTATCCAACCGGCTATACTCTATGCTCACTGGATTTTGCGGACTTCTTGGCCATGTTAGGTAAAGAAGCTCCATAAGTGTCATTTCGTAGCAAGATTGCAGCCACTCCTGCCTCCTCCTATATGTAGCACTTGAAACCTTCACATGAAGACTGTCATTAAGAAAATGGTTGTATCAAAGTGAATCTTGTGAAGAGAGTCAATTCAGCTCTAGTGTTCAATGTCACAGTGTCAGAAAGCAAGCAATAATAATTCAGTTATATGATCAAGCCCCCAACCGGAACCCGCGACATGCCCCGACGCTCAGTCCCCATCCTGCACT
>NW_021200174.1:0-1216 GCF_002162155.2 Triticum dicoccoides
ATTATGTTGATTGTGATGTGGTACCTATGCAAGCATGTTCCTTATTACTTGGTAGACCATGGCAATTTGATAAAAATTATGTACACCATGGTAGAAACAATCACTATACTCTTGTTCATAAGGATAAAAATATTACTTTGCTTCCTATGACTCCTGATTCCATTTTGAAAGATGATATTAATAGAGCTAATAAAGCAAAACAGGAGAAGAATAAGAGTGAAAATCAGATTGTGGCAAAAGAATTTGAGCAACAAATGAAGCCTAATAATAAACCATCTAGTGTTGCTTCTGAAATTAAATTGAAAAGTGCATGTTTATTTGCCACCAAATTTGATATTGATGAGCTAGATTTCAGCAAATCTGTTTGCTATGCTTTTGTGTGCAAAGAGGCATTATTTTCATTCGACGAGGTGCCTTCCTCTTTGCCTCCTGCTGTCACTAACATTTTGCAGGAGTTCGCTGACATTTTTCCACAAGACGTGCCACCGGGATTACCGCCTATTCGAGGGATTGAGCATCAGATTGACTTAATTCCCGGTGCTTCACTGCCAAACCGTGCACCATACCGTACCAATCCAGAGGAGACGAAGGAGATTATGCGTCAAGTACAAGAGCTTCTCGACAAAGGTTATATACGCGAATCCCTTAGTCCTTGTGCTGTTCCTATTATTCTAGTGCCAAAAAAGGATGGTACATCACGTATGTGTGTTGATTGTAGAGGCATTAATAATATTACTATTCGTTATCGTCATCCTAATCCTAGGCTAGATGATATGCTTGATGAATTGAGTGGCTCTACAATATTCTCCAAAGTTGATTTGCGTAGTGGCTACCATCAAATTCGTATGAAATTGGGAGATGAATGGAAAACATCATTTAAAACTAAGTTTGGATTATATGAGTGGTTAGTCATGCCTTTTGGGTTAACTAATGCACCTAGTACTTTCATGAGATTAATGAACGAAGTTTTACGTGCTTTCATTGGACGATTTGTGGTAGTTTACTTTGATGACATATTGATTTATAGCAGATCTTTGGAAGAACATTTGGAACATTTACATGCTGTTTTTATTGCTCTACGTGATGCACGTTTGTTTGGTAACCTTGGGAAGTGCACCTTTTGCACCGACCGAGTATCTTTTCTTGGCTATGTTGTTACTCCACAGGGAATTGAAGTTGATAAAGCCAAGATTGAAGCTATTGAGAGTTGGCCGCA
>NW_021200175.1:0-2057 GCF_002162155.2 Triticum dicoccoides
CTAATATTATATGGGTTCGACCATGCATGTCTATACACAGTGCATCGGGTTAATGTGCCTCAAGACATATTAATGAATTGCACATGTTGAGTTAAAAAAGTGTGCGTTTGTTTTTTTCTATTGCGAGACATTTGACGAAGTTTTGTTTTGACCTTAATCAAAATGCTACAGAAATGCAAGTCAAGGTTTAGTTACAATAACTTTACTTACTATTATTTCCACACTGTTCTCTACAAAGAAAAATAAATTATGGATAAATTGCAGTGATAAGCTATCAAAAAGAGACGTACATTTACTTATATTGCTCAATATTCAATTGATCGATTTTTTTTAGTTACGAAAGTGCGATGTTCCAAAACTGAAAAACGAACTATTGGAGTTACGAAAGTTTTTGGGCTTTTAGTTCCAGTTATGGTCATGGAGTGCACACGATTCACAGAATATAAAACTGCATCAAGGATTAATTTTACATGCGTGAAGCTTTTTACAATTAATTTCTACTATGAAAAGATCATTCATCAGCTAGCTGAACGAACATACACTGTATGACAATGCGAATAAGCACGCTAAATATTACGAGTCATAGTACTTCCAAGCTATTTTTACAAATGCATTTCACTGGACTATCTTCTGATTACCTTTTTCTTAAGATTCAGAAGGTTATTTTGGATTGAAATGACAATTTGCAACTTTTCACCTTTTCAATAATACCGAGGACCAAATTTAGAAAATTCAACGGGTGGTGAGTTCAATCAGGTGAAAAATTGTAGGTCGAACATGAAAGGATGCACATTCGTTTTTGAAGATTGAAAATAATGTTTCATGAAGCAAACTTGAGGTATCAATCAAGTCTCACTTTTTTTATTTGTATAATTGGTTGAGATATGAGATGCCTTAGGACGTGTGATAGTGACACTCATGATTTCTTGCTGTGCAAAAAATATAGTACACACCAAGAGTTGTATAAATCTATAAAGGGTGACATACCTGCAGTGCAAGAAATTATAATAAGTAAATAGCATTGAAACGATCTTTGCTTTTTTGGATGGAAATAGGTGAGATCTATTAAGCAATAATAGGGTTAGGAATGATGGTTGCTGATAACTATACATTTTTATGAATAGTCATCTACCTGGATGTCATCCATCAAACACGAATAATTGAATTCTTATTGTACATAAATGATATTTTTTAGTTCTCCTTTCTAGAGTCTCTTTTGCATCATGGTATATCTGTTATCAAGAATGATGCTCGGAAAATTCTTCTTTCCATGCCAAATAACATTTTGTTTCGACTCGATAACACCAGGTAACATGGTGGATGTCGTAACACGCAACAGTTAAACTGTAGCGACATAGAGATAGGAATGGGCAAATCATCTTAGCTATAGTGTATGTACAAAAGAGCATTGATTAATGATGCTGAGAGCTAGCTCTTACCGCATTATCATCTATCTCTATAACTTTCAAGGACCAGTAATTGTACGATTGTATCATGTGATTGGTACTACAAAATTGACAATCTTTGTGTATTAATATCTTAATTTCAAGATGAGTTGGAGAAGGGAGTCTGCTCTATGTTTTCTAATCGGTCACAATCAATGTGTATTTCTGGTATTAATGTACAGTTATTAAGAAAGTTTTCTTTTATAGATATTCTGCTAATGATAGGAAACGTGGTGAAAACTGCTCTGGCTGGAGTTGTATGCTTTGTGAATGAAGACTAGAGACTGGTGTCACGGTGACTTGCAGCCACTCCTGATGGTCCTACCACCCAGCTTTTGCTCTCTCGATTTTTTTTATTTTCATATTAACACTGCTATTGGGGTCAATCTCTGTTGTTTACTGCTCTAATCAAGCTATTGCTAGGATTCCATGTTTCTTACAGACCTACATTGTATTATACTGATCATTAGTAATTCAACCTACATTGTATTATACTGGCCATTAGTTGAGTGTTGATTCTCTGATAATCTTAATACATCCATGGCTGTTCAGGAAATAGGGAAAATGTATAAACTGGTGAAATATCACACACTAACCTCCTCTTAGATCCGA
>NW_021200176.1:0-858 GCF_002162155.2 Triticum dicoccoides
CCCTGTTAATTAAACAGGATTAGTTTTAATTAAGTTTTAACTAAAATAATCACCCTGACATGCGGGACCCACTGTCAGGTTTGACCTGGACCAGTTCCGTTGACCTGCTGACGTCACACTGACGTCAGGCTGACGCAGTAATTGATTTTCTGGATTTAATTTAAATCAGGAAATTCCAGAATATTATTTAAACTTCAAAAATTCATAACTTTTATTCTGTAACTCCAAATTGGACAAATTATATATGAAAAATGATCAGAAAAATCCAATCTATCCATCTGTACTATTTTCATGCATGATCAAACAAGTTAAATTGATGTTTTAAGCAGAACAAGGAAAAGCACTTTAAAAGGCCATATTTGAATTTGAAATTTGAATCCTTGATTCAAATTTGATCAAACCCTTCAAATTTGTTCAGGGTCACCACCTGGGTCTTTAGCCTACTCGTTGATGTCAACGTCTACATAGAACCCATCAGAAGGGGTTGCAGCGTCTTCTGTAAAAATGTAGATTATAGCAACATGAGTACAAAGGTACTCAGCAAGACTTACATCAGACCCTACATACATGCACAGTATCAAGAAGGGTTGGTGGAGTTATTGCAGCAAGCCAGCTTTGACTCTTGGCTAGGCTATCCTACGATACTTCAACTTGAAATAGTTTTGCGCACACGAGTCCACTATTCACCACTTCAATACACTACCGAGGATCCACCTCCGTCCTCCTACGGAGGAGCCATCCTCGGCACTCACACTTATCTTGAGGCTTTTAGTAGTTTCCATTTACTTGTCTATGAACTGTATAGGCAACCAAGTAGTCCTTTACCGCGGACGCGGCTATTCGAATAGATCATGTTAA
>NW_021200177.1:0-1604 GCF_002162155.2 Triticum dicoccoides
CTTCAAATGATCCATCTAACTCAATTTGCTTCTTGTTTTCATAGTAGTAGTATGGATTTAAGAAGTATCCAGCCCTATGTAGTGGCCCCTTCAACTTGCTGTCCCATCTTTTATCCACAATATCCAACACTTCCTGAAAACAAGATCCTTGTTCATTTTCAAACTTAGTTTTGATCTCTTGCTTGGCATCCAAAAAGGCGCCGTATATGAATCCCATAGCCGGTACATCGCTGTCCATCCTCCTGAGCAAATTAGCCAATGGCTCAAAGAACTTGACAGCAATGTCTACTCCTCTCCAAAAAGTTTCAGAGCGCACAGTTTTGCTAGCTTCATTTCCTTTAACCTTTTTTAAATATCCCATTTCATCAAGCTCATCTGATCTAAATAGTTTCTGGAGTTGTTTCTTGTTGTCCAGCATGCTTTTCAAGTTCAAGTATGCTGTAGCGAACCTTGTAATACCAGACCTAACCAAATCTTTACTAAGGAATTCCCTAATTAGGTTCAAAACCCTTGTGTGTGCATAAAGGAAAACCGTCACATCTCTAGCTTTTGTAATGGTGGAGTCAACTGATGGCAGCTTCCCAATGTCCTCTAGCATCAGATCTATACAGTGGGCAGCACAACCATTCCAAAATACCTTGGGGCGCTTTGCGTTCAACAACTTAGATGCTGCTTGATTCACACTTGCATTATCAGTCACTACTTGAACTACATGTTTCTCCCCAATCTCTTCTATGCAACGATCTACAAGATCAAAGATGTACTTACCATTTTTTTTAGCAGCTGAACAATCCACAGAATCAAGAAAAACTACACCATAAGCACTATGAACCACCAAGTTCATTACCCCTCTTCCTCTTATGTCTGTCCATGCATCTGTCATGATTGTACATCCAGTGAGCTCCCAATGTTCCTTGTGTGCCTTGAAGGAATCCTTCACTCTCTTCTTCCTCTTCTTCAAGTATGGCCCACCCATTTCATAAGGACTAGGACCATCTAGGTCTTCGCCGTATTGTCCAATTGACTCAAGCATAAGGTCAAAGCTTGGAAGTGTGACTGCATTGAAGGGAATGCATGCTTCATAGAAGAATTGGCAAATGTACTCACAAGCACGAATCCTTTTTTGTTCTCTTCTCCCAGTTGTCAGCTTTAATTGGATATTATCAGCAGCTTTTTCCTTCCTTGCAGCAATAGCCTCTTTGGGTGTCAATTTGCAGAACTTTTCCATAGGGCCACTTGAGGATTTAGACGTTGTGCCACGCGCTGACTTCAGCACAAGAACAGAATTGTTTGTGCCATCTGAGTCACTAGCACCTTCCCCCTCTGAGTGGCTCAAGTCCACTTCACATCTCCTTCTCTTCTGCTCTGTAACCTTTATTGCCTTTTTCTCACCCTTCCTTGTCAAATACTCAACAATTTCATCCCTTACATCAGCAGGCACTTTTGTGCAAGGTAGAACACCGGAATTCGGAATGTTTCCAAGGTGGAACTTGATCCGAGTAATACCATTGGTGTACAGATTATTACAATAGATGCACCTAAGTGAATTCTTCTTGTTTTCATCCGGGCAAATGCAATATTTCCATCCTGGGTCTTTTGATTTC
>NW_021200178.1:0-1916 GCF_002162155.2 Triticum dicoccoides
CTAGCATGGAGATGGTGGAGAAGCTTTCTCTCACCACAAGACCACATCCACATCCTTACTACATCCAATGGTTCAACAACAGCGGCAAGGTTAAGGTAACACGTACTGTTCGTGTGCATTTTAGTATCTCTACATATGCTGATTATGTTGATTGTGATGTGGTACCTATGCAAGCATGTTCCTTATTACTTGGTAGACCATGGCAATTTGATAAAAATTCTGTACACCATGGTAGAAACAATCACTATACTCTTGTTCATAAGGATAAAAATATTACTTTGCTTCCTATGACTCCTGATTCCATTTTGAAAGATGATATTAATAGAGCTAATAAAGCAAAACAGGAGACGAATAAGAGTGAAAATCAGATTGTGGCAAAAGAATTTGAGCAGCAAATGAAGCCTAATAATAAACCATCTAGTGTTGATTCTGAAATTAAATTGAAAAGTGCATGTTTATTTGCCACCAAATCTGATATTGATGAGCTAGATTTCAGCAAATCTGTTTGCTATGCTTTTGTGTGCAAAGAGGCATTATTTTCATTCGAGGATGTGCCTTCCTCTTTGCCTCCTGCTGTCACTAACATTTTGCAGGAGTTCGCTGACGTCTTTCCACAAGACGTGCCACCGGGATTACCGCCTATTCGAGGGATTGAGCATCAGATTGACTTAATTCCCGGTGCTTCACTGCCAAACCGTGCACCATACCGTACCAATCCAGAGGAGACGATGGAGATTATGCGTCAAGTACAAGAGCTTCTCGACAAAGGTTATATACGCGAATCCCTTAGTCCTTGTGTTGTTCCTATTATTCTAGTGCCGAAAAAGGATGGTACATCACGTATGTGTGTTGATTGTAGAGGCATTAATAATATTACTATTCGTTATCGTCATCCTATTCCTAGGCTAGATGATATGCTTGATGAATTGAGTGGCTCTACAATATTCTCCAAAGTTGATTTGCGTAGTGGATACCATCAAATTCGTATGAAATTGGGAGATGAATGGAAAACAGCATTCAAAACTAAGTTTGGATTATATGAGTGGTTAGTCATGCCTTTTGGGTTAACTAATGCACCTAGTACTTTCATGAGATTAATGAACAAAGTTTTACGTGCTTTCATTGGACAATTTGTGTTAGTTTACTTTGATGACATATTGATTTATAGCAGATCTTTGGAAGAACATTTGGAACATTTACGTGCTATTTTTATTGCTCTACGTGATGCACGTTTGTTTGGTAACCTTGGGAAGTGCACCTTTTGCACCGACCGAGTATCTTTTCTTGGCTATGTTGTTACTCCACAGGGAATTGAAGTTGATAAAGCCAAGATTGAAGCTATTGAGAGTTGGCCGCAACCCAAAACGGTCACACAAGTGAGGAGTTTTCTTGGCCTCGCTGGATTCTATAGGCGTTTTGTGAGAGATTTTAGCACCATTGCTGCACCTCTCAATGAGCTTACAAAGAAAGATGTGCCTTTTCTTTGGGGTACCGCACAGGAAGAAGCCTTCTCGGTATTGAAAGATAAGTTGACACATGCTCCTTTACTCCAACTTCCTGATTTTAATAAGACTTTTGAGCTTGGATGTGATGCTAGTGGAATTGGATTAGGCGGTGTGTTATTACAAGATGGCAAACCTGTTGCATACTTTTCTGAAAAATTGAGTGGGCCTAGTCTGAATTATTCTACTTATGATAAAGAATTATATGCTCTTGTTCGGACTTTAGAAACATGGCAACATTATTTATGGCCCAAAGAATTTGTTATACATTCTGATCATGAATCTTTGAAACATATTAAAAGTCAAGCTAAACTGAATCGTAGACATGCTAAATGGGTTGAATTCATTGAGACTTTTCCTTATGTCATTAAACACAAGAAGGGAAAAGAAAATGTTATTGCTGATGCATTGTCT
>NW_021200179.1:0-1980 GCF_002162155.2 Triticum dicoccoides
TGCCAGGTAAATCTAGGGAGCTCACCTGTGCATATCGGATTTCTAAAACCGGTGAACACATGTTCATCAAAGAATGGAAGAAATGTATGGACATTCGCAAGGAGGTTCTTGGAAGTAACATTCAGCGAAAGGCAAGAATTGGAGACATGCTAATCTCCATTCTCCATAATGGAGAGTCAGGGGTTATCTTGTTTTTTATCATTTTACATTAGAAAATGTAGTAGGTCTTAATTGAATGTAGTAGGTCCTATGAGATACAATATGTTTATTATGTGGTAATGTGTTAGAGTTGATAATGAGGAGTACTTGTGATTACGACTAGTGACCAATTTGCTAAGTTGATCTTGAGGAGGTGTTATATGACAATTATGTATTATGATGATAAGTTGTTAATGATATGATGATGATGATGATATTATTATATCATTGGGTGAAAGAACCGCGGATTAGTTTCAAGTGGATGGACATCCACTTGAAACTAGTCCACGGTTCTTTCATCCCGTGATGTAATAAATCATTATGATATAAAAACAATCTCTAAATTCCTGTTGTATGAAAACTTGTGTAAAGGTGTATGAATACAACATGAAATAAAAAAGAAATAAAATACTAAATAATAGTAATAGCGCGGGCAAGGAGAAGCGCTACTACTAATTTCCAGTAGCGCTCTTATGTAGAAGCGCTACTACTAAGTCAATTTAGCAGTAGCGCGGGTCTAGACACGCTATTGCTAAGCTTTAGCTGTAGCGCCTTATCAGTAGCACGGGCAGAGCGCTACTGATAGGCCTAAAACCCGCACTGCTGCTAGACTTTTCCTAGTAGTGCATTCTTAGCTTAGTATGCTTCCCTCTCGCTCTGCGTGCATGCCCCGGTCTCGTTGGACACCACAGGCTTAGGTCCACAGACCGTCGTAGGCGTCGCGCTTCCCGATGGAAGCCGTGTCATCTAGCAAGGGCTGGTCCTGCCAACTGGCATGCCAAGCGAAGGTACCTCCGTTTCTCAGGAAGATGCATGCAAAACGCACCGCCATGTGTGTATGATCAATGTATGTGGAGCCGTGCAGTTGTACTGCATGCATGCAAGCAGCTCGACGTACAATCGGCATGCACGTAGGTACGGACGTAATACGTCCGCCCGTCACGGGCCTGGAGCCCTGGAGTGCCTGCAAACCTGCATGCCTGCTGCCGGCCATCTTCAGGTCCGAACTACACGTGCGTGTGCAAGTACTAGCATCTTTTTCGACGGAAAATATATGAGACTTTTGGAAAGAAAAATAGGTTTCAGTTTATTTTAATCTGAGCCGTCCAACTGAAATCCAAGGGAGGCCATTGAGTTCGTGCTCATCTTCAACCTCCGGCCCTTTTCTACCTCTGTCCTCCGGCCAGCCAAGCGTGATTTCATCTAGCCCGACGCCACGCAGCGACTTCCTTCCCTTATGACATGCATTGAGCTGCACACAGAGGTGACAAACAAAACTAATTGCATGTTTCATGTCCGTACACCACAGACACAGTAGTCCAAAGCATATTCAACGATATGTATAATACTACGTCTCGCAGCAGCGTCCAGCAGGTACTAGTCGGTAGTTTGTATGTATACTAAGCTAGCAAAGCAGTGGGCCACGCGTACGCACATGCATGCATGCATGGTGGACTCACCTAGTACAAGGCAGCGATGCCTCTTTGCTGGTCTGTGTACATACATATATGTCCACTTGTCCAGCGCCGTACCGTACGTACCTAGGAAACACAAACGCATAGTAGATCTCTGCAAGTGTGTGCAGCCGGAGAACGGGCCATCAGAATACAATCCATCGGCGAGACCGGAATGGACGAGTCAATCGACTAGACGCATATGCATGGGTCGGTCACCCTCGTGTGAGCGCCAGGTTATGTTTGTACGTCTGTAGCCACACGCCACATGCATCTTCACTGGAGTGTCTTGTATTTGTTTCTTGAAAAACCTATAGGTTATTTGTAA
>NW_021200180.1:0-1980 GCF_002162155.2 Triticum dicoccoides
TGCCAGGTAAATCTAGGGAGCTCACCTGTGCATATCGGATTTCTAAAACCGGTGAACACATGTTCATCAAAGAATGGAAGAAATGTATGGACATTCGCAAGGAGGTTCTTGGAAGTAACATTCAGCGAAAGGCAAGAATTGGAGACATGCTAATCTCCATTCTCCATAATGGAGAGTCAGGGGTTATCTTGTTTTTTATCATTTTACATTAGAAAATGTAGTAGGTCTTAATTGAATGTAGTAGGTCCTATGAGATACAATATGTTTATTATGTGGTAATGTGTTAGAGTTGATAATGAGGAGTACTTGTGATTACGACTAGTGACCAATTTGCTAAGTTGATCTTGAGGAGGTGTTATATGACAATTATGTATTATGATGATAAGTTGTTAATGATATGATGATGATGATGATATTATTATATCATTGGGTGAAAGAACCGCGGATTAGTTTCAAGTGGATGGACATCCACTTGAAACTAGTCCACGGTTCTTTCATCCCGTGATGTAATAAATCATTATGATATAAAAACAATCTCTAAATTCCTGTTGTATGAAAACTTGTGTAAAGGTGTATGAATACAACATGAAATAAAAAAGAAATAAAATACTAAATAATAGTAATAGCGCGGGCAAGGAGAAGCGCTACTACTAATTTCCAGTAGCGCTCTTATGTAGAAGCGCTACTACTAAGTCAATTTAGCAGTAGCGCGGGTCTAGACACGCTATTGCTAAGCTTTAGCTGTAGCGCCTTATCAGTAGCACGGGCAGAGCGCTACTGATAGGCCTAAAACCCGCACTGCTGCTAGACTTTTCGTAGTAGTGCATTCTTAGCTTAGTATGCTTCCCTCTCGCTCTGCGTGCATGCCCCGGTCTCGTTGGACACCACAGGCTTAGGTCCACAGACCGTCGTAGGCGTCGCGCTTCCCGATGGAAGCCGTGTCATCTAGCAAGGGCTGGTCCTGCCAACTGGCATGCCAAGCGAAGGTACCTCCGTTTCTCAGGAAGATGCATGCAAAACGCACCGCCATGTGTGTATGATCAATGTATGTGGAGCCGTGCAGTTGTACTGCATGCATGCAAGCAGCTCGACGTACAATCGGCATGCACGTAGGTACGGACGTACTACGTCCGCCCGTCACGGGCCTGGAGCCCTGGAGTGCCTGCAAACCTGCATGCCTGCTGCCGGCCATCTTCAGGTCCGAACTACACGTGCGTGTGCAAGTACTAGCATCTTTTTCGACGGAAAATATATGAGACTTTTGGAAAGAAAAATAGGTTTCAGTTTATTTTAATCTGAGCCGTCCAACTGAAATCCAAGGGAGGCCATTGAGTTCGTGCTCATCTTCAACCTCCGGCCCTTTTCTACCTCTGTCCTCCGGCCAGCCAAGCGTGATTTCATCTAGCCCGACGCCACGCAGCGACTTCCTTCCCTTATGACATGCATTGAGCTGCACACAGAGGTGACAAACAAAACTAATTGCATGTTTCATGTCCGTACACCACAGACACAGTAGTCCAAAGCATATTCAACGATATGTATAATACTACGTCTCGCAGCAGCGTCCAGCAGGTACTAGTCGGTAGTTTGTATGTATACTAAGCTAGCAAAGCAGTGGGCCACGCGTACGCACATGCATGCATGCATGGTGGACTCACCTAGTACAAGGCAGCGATGCCTCTTTGCTGGTCTGTGTACATACATATATGTCCACTTGTCCAGCGCCGTACCGTACGTACCTAGGAAACACAAACGCATAGTAGATCTCTGCAAGTGTGTGCAGCCGGAGAACGGGCCATCAGAATACAATCCATCGGCGAGACCGGAATGGACGAGTCAATCGACTAGACGCATATGCATGGGTCGGTCACCCTCGTGTGAGCGCCAGGTTATGTTTGTACGTCTGTAGCCACACGCCACATGCATCTTCACTGGAGTGTCTTGTATTTGTTTCTTGAAAAACCTATAGGTTATTTGTAA
>NW_021200181.1:0-1111 GCF_002162155.2 Triticum dicoccoides
TTGCCAGTGTCAAGTATCTCTTCCTTCGACCATGAGATCGTGTAACTCCCGGATACCGTAAGAGTGCCTTGGGTGTATCAAACGTCACAACGTAACTGGGTGACTATAAAGGTGCATTACAGGTATCTCCGAAAGTAGCTGTTGGGTTGACACGGATCGAGACTGGGATTTGTCACTCCGTATGACGGAGAGGTATCTCTGGGCCCACTCGGTAATGCATCATCATAATGAGCTCAATGTGACCAAGGTGTTGGACACGGGATCATGCATTACGGTACGAGTAAAGTGACTTGCCGGTAACGAGACTGAACAAGGTATTGGGATACCGACGATCGAGTCTCGGGCAAGTAACGTACCGATTGACAAAGGGAATTGCATACAGGGTTTGATCGAATCCTCGACATAGTGGTTCATTCGATGACAACATCGAGGAGCATGTGGGAGCCATCATGGGTATCCAGATCCCGCTGTTGGTTATTGACTGAGAGCGTCTCGGTCATGTCTGCATGTCTCCCGAACCCGTAGGGTCTACACACTTAAGGTTCGGTGACGCTAGGGTTATTAGGAAGACTAGTATGTGACTACTGAATGTTGTTCGGAGTCCCGGATGGGATCCTGGACGTCACGAGGAGATCCGGAATGGTCCGGAGGTAAAGATTTATATATGGGAAGTTGTCAAACGGACACCGGGAAGTTTCGGGGTCATACCGGTATTGTACCGGGGCCACCGGAAGGGTTCCGGGGGTCCACCGGGAGGGGCCACCCCTCCCGGGGGGCCACATGGGCTGCGTGGGGCAGGGAGCCAGCCCCTGGTGAGCTGGCCGCACCCCCCTCCCTTGGGCCCATGCGCCTAGGGTTGAAGGGGAACCCTAGAGGGGGCGCCCCCCTTGACTTGGGGGGCAAGCCACCCTCTCCCCTCCCCCCTAGGCCGCCGCACCACCCCCTAGATGGGTTCTAGGGGGCCGGCCCCCTTCTCCCTTCCCCCTATAAATAGAGGGGTGAGGGGAGGGCAGCCGCACCACCCTCCAAGGCGCAGCCCTCCCCTCCCCAACACCTCTCCTCCTCCGTTGTGCGCTTGGCGAAGCCCTGTCGGAGTACTGCCTCTCCACCA
>NW_021200182.1:0-853 GCF_002162155.2 Triticum dicoccoides
GTCAAAGCCCGTCCGTGCAAAGTCAAAGGGCTAGATCCCGTGGTCAAACGCTACAGGGTTAGGCGGGACGGGGGCCCTGGGGGGGTAGCAATGCCACCGGAGCGTCGTACCGGGCCCTCATACATGCGGGGTGGTGTTGTGGCATGTCCGAAGAGGCGGCACGCGTCTCCGGGTTGTGGCCCCCCTCACGGACGGCAATGAAACGGTGGTAGACGTTCTGCGGTAACGATGCAGCGTGAATATTATTAAATACTTGGAGCGCGATAAAATCATGAGTTTTCTACACAACGTGGGCACATGTGCTATAGGACTGATGGTAATTTTTCATAATTTTTTGTGATGGAGAAGTATCTGAACACTTCCCTCTACGCGGATTGCTCTTCGCACGTCTACGACTGTGGCCGGCGGCCTTCGGGGGGTAGCATACCGTAAAATCTTGCATAGGCAGCCTCTCACAAGTCTGGAAGTGTTGAGGCGGTTGCAAACGCCCAGCACGCGTCTCCGGTGCGTGCCCCCCCTCACGGACGGCGCCGCCGCCGGCACCTGGAGGAGGGAAACGGACGCGTCGGGTCTACACGGAGTGGATGTAGCTGTGGGCCTGGCCCGGATGTTGCTCCCCGGTGTCCCTCTGGGCCGACCCGACACAACCGGGTGGAGAGGTCCACTGGTCAAAGCCCGTCCGTGCAAAGTCAAAGGGCTAGATCCCGTGGTCAAACGCTACAGGGTTAGGCGGGACGGGGGCCTTGGGGGGTAGCAATGCCACCAGAGCGTCGTACCGGGCCCTCATACATGCGGGGTGGTGTTGTGGCATGTCCGAAGAGGCGGCACGCATCTCCGGTGCGTGGCCCCCCTC
>NW_021200183.1:0-1042 GCF_002162155.2 Triticum dicoccoides
ATTACAAGAACATGATCAATCTCATACATCACATATCATTCATCACATTCTTCTTGGCCATATCACATCACATAGCATACCCTGCAAAAACAAGTTAGACGTCCTCTAATTGTTGTTGCATGTTTTACGTGGCTGCTATGGGTTTCTAGCAAGAACGTTTCTTACCTACGCAAGACCACAACGTGATATGCCAATTGCTATTTACCCTTCATAAGGACCCTTTTCATCGAATCCGTTCCGACTAAAGTGGGAGAGACTGGCACCCGCTAGCCACCTTATGCACCAAGTGCATGTCAATCGGTGGAACCTGTCTCACGTAAGAGTACGTGTAAGGTCGGTCCGGGCCGCTTCATCCCACAATACCGTCAAAACAAGATTGGACTAGTAACGGTAAGCATATTGAACAACATCAACTCCCACAACTACTTTGTGTTCTACTCGTGCAAAGAATCTACGCGATAGACCTAGCTCATGATGCCACTGTTGGGGAACGTAGCAGAAATTCAAAATTTTCCTACGTGTCACCAAGATCTATCTATGGAGAGACCAGCAACGAGTAGAAAGAGAGTGCATCTACATACCCTTGTAGATCGCTAAGCGGAAGCGTTCAAGTGAACGGGGTTGATGGAGTCGTACTCGTCGTGATTCAAATCACCGATGATCCTAGTGCCGAACGGACGGCACCTCCGCGTTCAACACACGTACAGCCCGGTGATGTCTCCCACGCCTTGATCCAGCAAGGAGAGAGGGAGAGGTTGAGGAAGACTCCATCCAACAGCAGCACAACGGCGTGGTGGTGGTGGAGGAGCGTGGCAATCCAGCAGGGCTTCGCCAAGCACCATGGGAGAGGAGGAGTAGGAAGAGAGGTAGGGCTGTGCCAGAACTTCGTGTATAGCTCCCATGCGCCTCCCCACTATATATAGGGGTGGAGGGGCTGGTTTCTTGCCCTCCAAGTCCATTGGGGCGTTGGCCAAGGTGGGAGGAAAGAAATCTCATTATTTCCTTCCCCACCGATTGTTATCCCCCCTTTTTAGGGATCTTG
>NW_021200184.1:0-1038 GCF_002162155.2 Triticum dicoccoides
AGTGGGAGCTGTCTTGGCACTGATCATCTTGCGTGATGGCTTACCATGGCCAATAGACTTCTCGGGCTGGGGTGGAGCAACTCTGGTCTGAGTGCAAATACGGGCAATGTGGCCTGGCTCTCCGCACTTGTAACAAATCTTGGAGGTAGGATGTGGACCTGCATTGGAAGGCGGTCCACCAATAGGCCTGGGTGGAGCATACTGCTGAACTTGATGAGGTGCCACATAAGATGGCCTCGGTACATATTTGGGTGGAAGAGCGGAGTTTGGAACCCAAATCCGGCGCTTCTGAGAGCTAGAACCGGAGGAAGATCCCAAAGCACGAGTGTGCTTACGAGACTCCTCGTAAGTGAGTTGAGCTGTCTCTGCATTAATGGCCTTGTTCACAAGGGCTTGGAATGTATCACAATGATGCAGGTGGAGATCATGACGCAACTTGGGGTTGAGACCCTTCCGGAACCTAGCCTGCTTCTTGGCGTCCGTGGACACCTCTTCTGTGGCATAACGGGCGAGGTTCTCAAACTCTCTACTATAGGCATCAACAGCCATCTTACCCTGGGTGAAACTACAGAACTCTTCTCTCTTGCGATCAATGAGGGCTTCAGGAATGTGATGCTCGCGAAAAACCTCAACGAAATCCCTCCAGGTGGAAGTCTGGCCAGCTGGAAGCATAGCCTCATAGTTCTGCCACCAAAGACTAGCAGGACCTTCCAGGTGGTATGTGGCATAAGTGACCTTGTCATCTTCAGCTACGTTCGCGGAACGCAGCTTATGGGTGATGCTACGGAGCCAGTCATCTGCATCGAGTGGCTCAATGGAATGATGAAAGGTGGGTGGGTGCAAGCGGATAAAGTCATGAATGGTCACAGATCCTTTGAACTGATGTGCGGTGTTCTCCTCGATACGTGCCAACAAACGATTAGACTCACGCTTGTTCCTCTCCATCTCTAACATGAACTCTGTCAGCGAAGGCTGGTCGGGAGGATCCTCATCCCTACCATCTCCGTGGTTCTGGCTACGAGCAACGGAACTTCGCTT
>NW_021200185.1:0-1359 GCF_002162155.2 Triticum dicoccoides
AATGCTTGGTATGTGTGGGATCTGACTATCTAGTTGTTTATCTTTAGTAGCCTCTCTTACCGGGAAATGTCTCCTAGTGTTACCGCTGAGCCATGGTAGCTTGCTACTGCTCTGGAACACTTAGGCTGGCCGGCATGTGTCCTTCTTCGTTCCTGTGTCTGTCCCTTCGGGGAAATGTCACGCTTTGAGTACCGGAGTCCTGTTAGCCCGCTACAGCCCGGTTTACCGGAGTCCTGCTAGCCCAGTGCTACAGCCCGGACCCACTTGCTGATGACCGACACGTTCGAAGCTGGGTCATGGATGCCTGTCCCTGTAAGTCTGTGCCACTTTGGGTTTACGACTAGTCATGTCAGCCCGGGCTCCTTATCATATGGATGCTAGCGACACTATCATATACGTGAGCCAAAAGGCGCAAACGGTCCCGGGCAAAGGTAAGGCGACACCCGTGAGGATACCGTGCGTGAGGCCGCAAAGTGATATGAGGTGTTACCGGCTAGATCGATGTGACATCGAGTCGGGGTCCTGACAGCGTTGGCATCAGAGCCGGACTGCCTGTAGGTTCTCCAAGCCAAACTGGTCGATGTTGAGTCTAGAAATTCTTTAGTTATATGTCGGGGAATTGTTTGTGGGTTGGAACGTAAGGCTCTTTTTACTCCTCTATCTTATGACATTCTGATCTGAGTCAGTCCATTCTTCCACCGGGGGTTAAGGAATTAGGACCTATTCTCTCTATCAGGATCACGTGTTACTAATCAGTAGTACCTTATAAGTTTGATGGATACAAGCCTAGTTCAGTTCTTACCACATTATGTTGTTAGAATGGTTTCAGAACTTTGATATGATGATGTTGAGTGTGTACGAAATCCTTTTTCAAATGTCCCAAAATCCTTCTTGAGCATTTACAGCTGTTATGCTGCCGAAATTTTGCTAGAAATTCTAATGCCTTTGCATTATGATTGTGCTTTCAGATGGCCACTCGCGACCCCAATCAAGTGGTTCGCCTGACTCGATGCCTAGATGTACCCGGCCATACTGCCAAGTTGGTCAGGGTAATGACTGAGGCTGGATACCGCTGGTATCCCGAGTACACGGTCGAAGAGCAATTCCGAGACTTTAATCAAAGCCAGTATCTCTGCACTGTCAGGATATTTCCATCTTATCCTGGATCCACCGAGCCTCTTCACTGCTCCTATGGACTCGGGGTTACTATTGAGATGGCTGTGCAGGACGCCGCCTACTCTATGATGACCATTATGCGAGTCAGATCTGGTATATTTCGGGACTCTGATTTCCGGTATATGCCAGGATCACTTCCGGGAGCACAAGGGTATCTCCAGGCTATCTATGCTGACCCCACTC
>NW_021200186.1:0-1010 GCF_002162155.2 Triticum dicoccoides
AACAAGGGGTTTCAAATAAGTTCAAAAGAAATGAAATCCCTTTGTAACAGACGAGTTTCCATATGAAACCTTGATACTTCGAAGGAGATTGTCTGTTTTGTACACGAAGTGCATCCAGTTTTTGCCGTAAGACTCTCTACTTTCTTGCACATGCTATGTGGGTGAAATGATGATACCATGCCAACTTGGAACCTTTTCAGAGTTCATTTCAAATGCTTTTCAATTTCATGGTCTTATAGATCAAAATAATCAGTAAATGCATGAAAAATAACAAATGAAGTCAGAAAGGGTTGTAAATTGATGATGTGGATTTGCATGGTGCATTTTGAACACATAAAAACAAGGGGGTTCAAATAAGTTCTACAGAAATGAAATCCCTTTGTAACAGACGAGTTTCCGTATGAAACCCTGATACTTCGAAGGAGATTTTTTGTTTTGTACACGAAGTGCATCCAGTTTCTGCCGTAAGCCTCTCTACTTTCTTGCACATGCTATGTGGGTGAAATGATGATACCATGCCAACTTGGAACCTTTTTAGATTCATTTCAAATGCTTTTCAATTTCATGGTCTTATAGCTCAAAATAATCAATAAATGCATGAAAAATAACAAATGAAGTCGGAAAGGGTTGTAAATTAATGATGTGGCTTTGAATGGTGCATTTTGAACACATAAAAACAAGGGGTTTCAAATAAGTTCAAAAGAAATGAAATCCCTTTGTAACAGACGAGTTTCCATATGAAACCTTGATACTTCGAAGGAGATTGTCTGTTTTTTACACGAAGTGCATCCAGTTTTTGCCGTAAGACTCTCTACTTTCTTGCACATGCTATGTGGGTGAAATGATGATACCATGCCAACTTGGAACCTTTTCAGAGTTCATTTCAAATGCTTTTCAATTTCATGGTCTTATAGATCAAAATAATCAGTAAATGCATGAAAAATAACGAATGAAGTCAGAAAGGGTTGTAAATTGATGATGTGGATTTGAATGGTGCATTTTGAACACAT
>NW_021200187.1:0-676 GCF_002162155.2 Triticum dicoccoides
GGAAGCGGAAATTATTTGGTGCGCTTTTGGAAACATTCACACAGTTTTGGAATGTCCCACCCAATGTTTTTCTTACGCTTTTAACGGTTTATTGGTTTTTGGGGACTTTTCATGTTGGTATTTGTTTCCCTTTTTAAAAGGATCGAGAAGAGGTGTCTAGAGGGGGCGGGGGGTGGGGGGGTGGGTGATTAGACCCTCAACAAGTAAATGTAGCAGTTTTTATGATTTTCAAGTTGAGGTTGAAAATTAGCACAATTTTAAACATTCCCAACACAATTCAAGCAAGCATGGAAGAGTATAGGCAGTGGAAATAGTAAAGCATGCTAGTTGCAAGAATGTAAAGGGATGGGTTGGAGTGTGCAAACGCAATGAAGACACACAGATTTTTTGGCGTGGTTCTCATAGGTGGTGCTATCGTACATCCACGTTGATGGAGACTTCAACCCACGAAGGGTAACGGTTGCGTGAGTCCACGGAGGGCTCCACCTACGAAGTGTCCACTAAGAAGCAACCTTGTCTATCCCACCATGGCCATCGCCCACGAAGGACTTGCCTCACTTGGGTAGATCTTCACGAAGTAGGCGATCTCCTTGCCCTTATAAACTCCTTGGTTCAACTCCACAATCTTGACGGAGGCTCCCAAGTGACACCTAACCAATCTAGGAGACACCACTCT
>NW_021200188.1:0-1353 GCF_002162155.2 Triticum dicoccoides
GCATTAAATGATTTCCTGGATTTAAAATAAATCAGAAAATTCCAGAAAATAGCTAAAACTTCAATAAATCATAGAAATTCAACCGTAACTCCAAATTAAATAATTTATATATGAAAAATTATCAGAAAAATTCAAGGAATCCATCTGTACCATTTTCATGCATGTTAGAACAACTTATAGCTGCTGTATAGCACAAATCAATTAAATGGCATTTGAATAATCACATATGGAGTTTGAATTTGAATCTTGTATTCAAACCAACTTCATTTAATCTGTTGCTAGTTGCATTAGCCCAAAATACATTCATTTTGCCATGTCATGATCATGCATCATATTGTGCATTGCATTGATTGTGTTCCCTTCTGTGTTGCCGGTAATTGTCCCCTCTCGATAGACGTGATACCGATGATGTGATCGTTGACACTGATGAAGACTCAATGTTATCTTCAGAAGTGCCAGGCAAGCAAAACCCCCTTGTTCATTCCGATACAATCCCACTCTCTCGCTCCTGCTCTCTTTTACTGCATTAGGACAACACCGATTCAACTGTTACATGCTGCGGTAGTTGAACCCCTTTATCCTCTGCATGACCTGTCATTGCCACAGTAAATAGATGAAACCCACTAGCATGAGTAGGAGTTGTTTGAGCCCTGTTGTGCCTACTCATTCATGTTTGTTTGTCATGCCTGCTACTGCTTAGAGTTGAGTCAGGTCTGATTCATCGGGGATGAATTAGAGGTGTGTGAACATGTCCTACTGTGTGTGAGCTAAGTGTGTGAACACGATTTGGTAAAAGTAGCGGTGAGAGGCCATATAGGAGTACATGGTGGGTTGTCTCATTGAAGCCGTCCTCAGGAACTGAGTTCTGTGTTTGTGATCCATGATTCAGCTACTACCATACATTGGGCCCTGAAATATGACCCCGCTCGACTTCTTATTCACCCTTGTCCTCTGTCCAGGAGTTGCAAGTAGTTTCTGGTGTTTGTAGTATGCTGGAGGCCGTGGACAGCGCTGACCGTAGGGGTGGGCTGTAATGCGGTAGGCACGTGGCCGGGTATACCGGGCGCCCGTTTGGTGTCACGGAACCCTGTTCACATCGTTTGGGGCTGTGAGCGAAACTCCGGCCGGATCTCCTCATGGATGGAACCCGAATAGGCGATAAACCTGGACTAGAGACTTGAGTGTTTAGGTAGGTCGTGGTCTACACCCACGTCGGCTTTCGCTTGAAGTCTGCCGAGCACATGTCGTGTGCAGACGCTAAGTGGTGGAAACATGTATGAAGAAGTACACCCCTGCAGGGTTAACATCATCTATTCGAATAGCCGTGTCTGCGGTAAAGGACTTCTGGGTTGC
>NW_021200189.1:0-1481 GCF_002162155.2 Triticum dicoccoides
TTGGAACACCAACAACGAAAAGAATAGGCTTGATATGGTCTTATGGAGAACATCTCAAAACTAAGAGGTGAAATTCTGCCACTAACGGAAACAATTGATTGGATTGATATAAACAAAGAGACGAGACTATATTTCACCGGGAGGATAGATGAAGAACTTGGGTCACTTATAAGCACCATAATTAGCAACAATCCTTAGGGAAGGCTTTAGGTGGAATATAACCCAAGATAACTCCAACGAAGAGGTTGATGGATTTAATATATCTCATTCTTAACAACATGTGAATCATGAAGCATGAACTCAAATTATCAAGAATGACATAAATACCACCTCCAATGATATGGATGAAAGAAATGCACTCCGGAATGCGAGATGAAGAATGCTTGAGCTCCTTAAAAGGAATCTTGATGAGAACTTGGAGAAGGAATTAAATCCTTGATGAACCATCATGTAGAACCTTCATGAAGAACTCTGGTAACAAAAGGATGATCACACGAAAGGAAAGAGAAGTTGAAAACACAAGGTGAAGTCCTGCGATGATTTAGATGAATCTCCGTGGTGATATAATCTCGTCCTCAGGGCACACTCAGATTGTCCAAACTTCCGGTAGGCCAGCCCAGAGTTGCCCCTGGTGGCCACCGGCGGCTGACGAGGTGGACCAACACTCAGAGGAACACTGGCCCGGGGGGGGGGGTTAAATAAAGATGATCCTTGGGCTCCGGAAACCCAAGGGAAAAAGAGGCTAGGCGGTAAATGGTAAAACCAAGGTTAGGCATTGCTGGAGGAGTTTTATTCAAGGCGAACTGTCAAGCGGTTCCCATTATCACCCAACTAGCAACGCTATAAGAGGGGCTGAGCAAAGCGGTAACATAGCCAATCAACGGTTTGCTAGGACATGGTGGGTTAGAGGTTTGACATGGCAATTTGAGAGGCATGATAAGCAAGTGGTAGGCATCGTAGCATAGGCATAGCAAAAGAGCGAGCATCTAGCAAACAAAGATAGAAGTGATTTCGAGGATATGATCATCTTGCCTGCAAAGTTGTCAAAGTTGACTTGATCCTCGTGAGCAAACTCAGCGGGCTCCTCGTTAGCAAACTCGTCTCCCGGCTCTACCCAAACAAGACAAACAAGCAAAAGGAACACAATCAACCACGTGCAATGCTCGAACAACATGATGCAAACATGGTATGCCATGCGGGATGCGATATGTGATGCATATGCAAGATTTGACAAGGAATGATTGAACCTGGCCTCAACTTGGAAATCCAAAAGTGCCACTGGAAAGTTGAGGTGATTTCGGTTGAAATCGATATAAAGATCACCGGAATCGGATGCACGGTTTGGAAATGGCAAGCAAAACAAATATGGCACCGGTCTGCGATAATCAGCAAGTAGCCATCTAAATGTGTCAAGATAAATATGCTACAACACTCAAACATGACAACAAAATACATGGCAGGGATCCACTCATGATGCTTGA
>NW_021200190.1:0-796 GCF_002162155.2 Triticum dicoccoides
CACGTAAACGCACCCCAGGGTTCGTTAATCGTGGAAATCACTTCGGGACCCAGAACAGTGAGTAATAGTCCATGAAACGGCCAGAATCGGCCAAAACTGTGAGTGTTGATGACCGACACGTAAACGTACCCCAGGGTTCGTTAATCGTCGAAATCACTCCGGGACCCCAAAACAGTGAGTAATAATCCATGAAACGGGCCATAATCAGCCAAAACTGTGAGTTTTAGTGACCAACACATCATTGCACCTTGGGTTTAACAACTATGGAAATCGCTTCGGGACCCCAAAACAGTGAGTAATAGTCCATGAAACGGGCCAGAATCGGCCAAAACTGTGAGTGTTTATGACCGACATGTAAACACATCCCAGGGTTCGTTAATCATGGACATCACTCTGGGACCCCAATACAGTGAGTAATAGTCCATGAAATGGGCCAAAATCGGCTAAAATTGCAAGGGTTAATGACCGACACGCAAACACACCCCAGGGTTTGTTAATCGTGGAAATCACTCCGGGACCCCAAAAAATTGAGTAATAGTCCCTGAAACAGGCCAGAATCGGCCAAAATTGTGATTGTTGATGACCGACACATCAACGCACCTTGGCGTTTAACAACTATGGAAATCGCTTCGGGACCACAAAACGGGCCAAAATCGGCCAAAACTACGAGCGTTTGTGACCGACACGTAAACACATCCCAGGGTTCGTTAATCGTGGAAAGCACTCTGGGACCCCAAAACTGTGACTAATAGTCCATGAAACGGGCCAGAATCGGCAAAAATTGTGAGTCTTGATG
>NW_021200191.1:0-1122 GCF_002162155.2 Triticum dicoccoides
TGAAACAATAGTATTTGGCACACCATGCAAGCGAATAATTTCACGAAAGAACAAATCAGCAACATTAACAGCATCATCGCTTTTATGACATGGTATAAAGTGTGCCATTTTCGAGAATCTATCCACGACAACAAATATGCTATCCCTCCCCTTCTTTGTTCGAGGTAAACCTAAAACAAAGTCCATAGATATATCCTCCCAAGGAACACTAGGTACAGGCAAAGGCATATATAAACCATGAGGATTGAGTCGTGACTTAGCTTTTTGACATGTAGTGCATCGAGCAATAAAACGCTCAACATCCCGTCTCATCTTTGGCCAAAAGAAATGTGTAGCAAGTACGTCCTCCGTCTTCTTCACGCCAAAATGTCCCATTAATCCTCCTCCATGCGCTTCCTACAACAACAAAAGACGAACGGAGCTAGCTGGAATGCATAGCTTGTTAGCACGAAACACAAATCCATTGTTAACGACAAACTTGTTCCACATTCTTCCTTCTTTACAATTCTGCATTACATCTTTAAAATCAACATCATGCACATATTGATCTTTGATGGTCTCCAAACCAAATATTTTGAAGTCAAGTTGTGAAAGCATAGTATAGCGACGAGACAATGCATCAACAATAACATTTTCTTTTCCCTTCTTGTGTTTAATGACATAAGGGAAAGTCTCAATGAATTCAACCCATTTAGCATGTCTACGATTCAGTTTAGCTTGACTTTTAATATGTTTCAAAGATTCATGATCAGAATGTATAACAAATTCTTTGGGCCATAAATAATGTTGCCATGTTTCTAAAGTCCGAATAAGAGCATATAATTCTTTATCATAAGTAGAATAATTCAGACTAGGCCCACTCAATTTTTCAGAAAAGTATGCAACAGGTTTGCCATCTTGTAATAACACACCTCCTAATCCAATTCCACTAGCATCACATTCAAGCTCAAAAGTCTTATTAAAATCAGGAAGTTGGAGTAAAGGAGCATGTGTCAACTTATCTTTTAATACCGTGAAGGCTTCTTCCTGTGCGGTACCCCAAACAAAAGGCACATCCTTCTTTGTAAGCTCGTTGAGAGGTGCAGCAATGGTGCTGAAATCTCTCACAAAACGCCTATAGAA
>NW_021200192.1:0-2103 GCF_002162155.2 Triticum dicoccoides
GTGATTTCCACGATTGACGAACCCCGGGGGTGCGTTTATGTGTCGGTCATCAACACTCACAATTTTGGCCAAGTCTGGCCGTCTCGTGGACTATTACTCGCTGTTTTGGGGTCCCGGAGTGATTTCCACGATTGACGAACCTCTTGGTGCGTTTACATGTCGGTCATCAACACTCGCATGTTTTGTTGATTCCGACCCGTTTCGTGGACTATTACTCACCGTTTTGGGGTCCCAAAGAGATTTCCATTTTTGTCGAACCCCAAGGTGTGCTTGCGTGTTGGTCGTCAAGACTCGCAGTTTTGGCCGATTTTGGCCCGTTTTTGAACTATTACACAGTTTTGGCATCCCGAAGTGATTTCCACGATTGACAAACCCTACGGTGCGCTTACGTGTCGGTCATCAAAAATCGCAGTTTTGGCCGATTCTGGTCCGTTTGGTGCACTATTACTCACCGTTTTGGGGTCCTAGAGCGATTTACACGATTTGCGATCCCCGGGGTGCTTTTATGTGTCGGTTATCAACACTCACCATTTTGCCCAATTCTGGTCCGTCTCGTGGACTATTACTCACTGTTTTGGGGTCCCAGAGCGATTTCCACGATTCACGATCCCGGGGGTGCGTTTACGTGCCCGTCGTCAACACTCATAGTTCTGGCCAATTCTGACCCGTTTCGTGGACTATTACCCACCTTTTTGGGGTCCCGAAGTGATTTCCATAGTTGTTGAACCCAAAGATGCACTTACGTGTCGTTCATCAACACTCGCAGTTTTGGCCGATTCTGGCCCGTTTTGTGGACTATTACTCGCTGTTTCGGGTCCCGGAGGGATTTCCACGATTGATGAACCCCTGGTGCGTTTATGTTTCGGTCATCAACAATCACGGTTTTTATCAATTCTGTCCCTTTCGTGGACTATTACTCACCGTTTTGGGGTCCTAAAGCGATTTCCATTGCTGTCGAACCCCAAGGTGTGCTTACGTGTTGGTCGTCAAGGCTCGTAGTTTTGGCCGATTCTGGCCCGTTTCATGGACTATTACTCAGTTTTGGGGTCCCGGAGTGATTTCCACGATTGATGAACCACGGGGGTGCGTTTATGTGTCGGTCATCAACACTCACAATTTTGGCCAAGTCTGGCCGTCTCGTGGACTATTACTCGCTGTTTTGGGGTCCCGGAGTGATTTCCACGATTGACGAACCTCTTGGTGCGTTTACATGTCGGTCATCAACACTCGCATGTTTTGTTGATTCCGACCCGTTTCGTGGACTATTACTCACCGTTTTGGGGTCCCAAAGAGATCTCCATTTTTGTCGAACCCCAAGGTGTGCTTGCGTGTTGGTCGTCAAGACTCGCAGTTTTGGCCGATTCTGGTCCGTTTGATGCACTATTACTCACCGTTTTGGGGTCCTAGAGCGATTTACACGATTTGCGATCCCCGGGGTGCTTTTATGTGTCGGTTATCAACACTCACCATTTTGCCCAATTCTGGTCCGTCTCGTGGACTATTACTCACTGTTTTGGGGTCCTAGAGCGATTTCCACGATTCACGATCCCGGGGGTGCGTTTACGTGCCCGTCGTCAACACTCATAGTTCTGGCCAATTCTGACCCGTTTCGTGGACTATTACTCACCTTTTTGGGGTCCCGAAGCGATTTCCATAGTTGTTGAACCCAAAGATGCACTTACGTGTCGTTCATCAACACTCGCAGTTTTGGCCGATTCTGGCCCGTTTTGTGGACTATTACTCGCTGTTTCGGGTCCCGGAGGGATTTCCACGATTGACGAACCCCTGGTGCGTTTATGTTTCGGTCATCAACAATCGCGGTTTTTGTCGATTCTGTCCCTTTCGTGGACTATTACTCACCGTTTTGGGGTCCTAACGCGATTTCCATTGCTGTCGAACCCCAAGGTGTGCTTACGTGTTGGTCGTCAAGGCTCGTAGTTTTGGCCGATTCTGGCCCGTTTCTTGGACTATTACTCAGTTTTGGGGTCCCGATGTGATTTCCACGATTGACGAACCCCGGGGGTGCGTTTATGTGTCGGTCATCAACACTCACAATTTTGGCCAAGTCTGGCCGTCTCGTGGACTATTACTCGCTGTTTTGGG
>NW_021200193.1:0-771 GCF_002162155.2 Triticum dicoccoides
TTGTGTCCAACGACCAGACCAAGACCGCTTACGGATCCCCACCATTATCAATACCTCATATATATTTGCAATATTCAGATTGCTTTATCATATTCTTGCTCGTTCTTCGATTGCTTGCAGGAATAGACCTTCGTGGTCAGGCTGACCGTGCTTCCGGCATCGTCAGTAACCTCAGGAGATTGGTTTAGCGATTGCTAAGGCGCAACGTCGTGCACGTTTGTAGTCGGATCGTCAAAGTCGTCTCCACCAAATCGATAGTTATCATCTCATCGAAAGATCGGGACACCCCCGCCTCTATCAAGTGGTATCAGTTTTCAGGTTGCTCGGTGAGAATTTCCAGTTTTCCTAGATTAGATTTATTTTCTTACCTATTGTCCAAGAAAAAGCCACAAAACAAAAGTTAGATCTATTCATCCTTTGTCCTAGCCAGACTGAGCCTTTGCAATTTTCTTTTCATTGTTTGCATTATTGAATTAACGGTTGCATCGCCGTGTCGAGTTGCTGGTCTTAGTGTCTAGTTCCTTTAGAGTTTCGAGTTCTGTTCATATTAGTCACGCAGCCGCTGCATCATTATCCCATCCGCTGTCCACCATCCCATCCACCAATTTCCACCACATGCTACGCACTGTTTATTGTCATAATCATAGTTGAGGTCACTCACATCTTCGCCAGATCGAATCTGCATCTTATCTAGTTTGTTTTGGAAAGAGGGAGAAAAAAAGAGAGAAAAAAACGAGAGAAAAAAAAAGGAGAAAAAAAAAGTCAGAGAAA
>NW_021200194.1:0-974 GCF_002162155.2 Triticum dicoccoides
ACGTAAGAGAAACCACGGCCTCTCGCCCGTCCCGTCGCTCAAGTCTCGGGCGACGGGACGGGACGGGCGAGAGGCCGTGGTTTCTCTTACGTGAGTGAGTTATTTGGTATGGGCCAAGTCTCACGAGCGTCTCGGATCGGAGAAGCTGCAGCGGGAGACCATGGCGGCATGAAGCGGGGAGTCTGTCGGCGGCGCTGCACGAGATGGCCGAGCTGAAGCATCCATCCGGTGGCCTCCACTCGGTCAGGTCAGGTCATGTTGCTTGGATCGTTTGGTGTTTTTCTTTCTTCTTTTTTCCGATCAGATCAGATTCCAGTCGTTCCTTCAGTTTTTTTTTAGGGAAAGTTGGGGTCTCCGATTCCTTTTTTTTTTGGTCGGTAGTCAAACAAAGTTTGGTTCGTTTCCTGATTCCACGCTTGCGGATCAGCGAGCAGTTTGTGTTATTAGACTCAGATTTGGCGTCACGTCACGCACGCAATCGATGGAAGCCATCCACGCGCCATGCTGTACGTGCACGCAATCCATCAGCTTATACGCAGTACTCCCTCCGTTCGGAATTACTTGTCTCGAACCCTGTTTTTTGTAAGATAGGAAGTGCAATATCTCTTTGTGATGGACCCTTTTTTCCTTAGGTTGTCATGATACTCTACCGGGTGGCTTCCAGGATCGACCTTGACACCATGAAGAACATCCATTTCCAAGGTACGGACATAAACCAAACTCTGTTTGCTCTACCAAGAATCTGTACAGTATCACATCGACAAGTGTCTCAGCCTGGAGCTGTGCATCGTCCTCGTCTTGAAGCATTGTCGAACAACCATAGTCGGGCTGCCGAGCAGTGTTTTTTTCCTTTTGTGCCTTCGGCGACCACGGCGCAGAGACAATACCGTCCAACACGAGTTTGGTCAGCGAAGAAGCTTTGCTTATGCCAGCACTCACTGCCGCGGCGCCTCCGTTGGCCGCTTCTTCCACTC
>NW_021200195.1:0-2316 GCF_002162155.2 Triticum dicoccoides
AAGAACAAGCATGGAGATGATGGCATGCGCAAGGGGAATAAGAACGGAGTTACAAGTGATGATTTCAGGACTTTGAAGCCACCATAATGGGTGCATGAAGCCTTGGACGAAATATACAAGATGCCACTTCATAAATTTCGTCCCGAGGCTATTATAGGTGCTGCGTCACCTTATTATTGGGCCAGGCCCATGTAATTTCGAAATACATAAGTATAGGCTATTTTTAGAGTCCGTATGTGTGGGGAAACAAGAGATAGGGTTGATTTCGGACCCCTCCACCAAGGGCCACGAAATTCCCCCCCTCTTCCTCCATATATACAGCCCTTAGGGCATCGTTTAGACTTTGGGTTTTGTTTAGATTAAAAGTTCGCCATAGCTGCAACTTCGCGTACTTCGTTTGTGTTCAACGACCAGACAAAGGCGTCACAGAACCCCACCTTGATCAATAAAGCTTTCATCTTATATTCGCAATATCCAGATTGCAATCTCAGTTTCATGCTTGTTCTTCGTTTGCTCGCAGGAAACAGACCCTCGTGGTCAGGTTGATCGTGCTCCGGCGTGGTCAATAACCTCTCGGAGTTGGTTTAGCGATTTCTAAGGCGCGGCGTCCTCGCATGTTCGTAGTCGGATCGTCAAAGTCGACTGCCACCAAAGCGATATCCATCATCTCATCGAAAGACGGGACACCTTTGCCTCTATCAAGTGGTATCAGATTTCCAGGTTGCTCGGTGAGATTTTACAGTTTTTCGTAGTTTAGATCGAGTCTGTTCTTCATACCTATAGTCCACGAAAAAGCCACAAAAAAAATTAGGGTTAGTTCATCATATCTAAACCAATCTGAGCCTTTGCATAATCTTTTTAGGGTTTTGCTTTGTTGAATTTGCGGTTGCATCGTCGTGTCTAGTTGCTGGTCTTAGAGTCTAGTCTTTTAGAGTTTCGAGTTCTGGTCATAAGTTGTCACGCCGCCGCCGCACCATCATCATCACCCCTGCCATCTACCACCACCGCTTATCCGCCACCGCTTCGAATCCGTATCCATATAGCACCACAGCTGTCATATACCACCACCGCTGCCATCTACCACCATATATCCACCACCAATCCGAGTTCTTGTCATATTAGGTTTGTTTTCGAGATCCATCTAGATTCCGATTTGTGTTTCCTTGCCGGAGTAGGTTTCGGAAAAAAAAAGAGTCCGGAAACCACGCTCCGTTTAGGCCCAAAATTTTTCGAAAACGCATTTTTCGAAAAAAATTCTGGCTATCCTATTTTTAGGTGTTTCTGAGTGTTTTGAGACAGGTGCCATTATAGGAAGTTTTTTTTGACCCGTTTCCTGTTTTTGGGTCCGGGTAGTCGGAAAAAAAAATTTGGTCGAAAAAATTTCGTGCCCATCCTGTCAGTTTGAGCTAGAAAGAGTTCCGAAATCAACCCTATCTCTTGTTTCCCCACACATACGGACTCTAAAAATAGCCTATACTTATGTATTTCGAAATTACATGGGCCTGGCCCAATAATAAGGTGACGCAGCACCTAAAGTAGCCTCAGGACAAAATTTATGAAGTGGCATCTTGTATATTTCGTCCAAGGCTTCATGCACCCATTATGGTGGCTTCAAAGTCCTGAAATCATCACTTGTAACTCCGTTCTTGTTTCCCTTGCGCATGCCATCATCTCCATGCTTGTTCTTGCTCCAATGTTCATCCTTCTCCAAGCTAGGCCCTTCATTTGTAAGCAAAACAAATGTATCCAATTTAGGCAGCATCATATTCTCATGAACATTAGAATCATTACCAAGAAACGAAAGTACCTGGTAATTTAGTTGGCGTGCACGAGCTCTAGTAATTGGTCCAGTATGTATAGCAGCAGGGGCTGTGGGTGTAACAAGTGTATTGATGTCCTCATCATCCTCCCCTTCTTGAAATGAAGTCGTCCTCGACGGAAGTTCATCTTCCTCACCCAAATAAGGCTTCAAATCTGCAATGTTAAAAGTGGGACTAACCCCAAAATCTGCAGGCAGCTCAAGTTTATATGCATTATCATTTATTTTCTCTAACACCTTAAAGGGACCATCAGCACGTGGCATTAACTTTGATTTGCGCAAATCAGGAAATCTATCCTTACGCAAATGTAACCAAACAAGATCTCCAGGTGCAAACACAACATGTTTTCTACCCTTATCTCCAGCAAGTTTATATTTAGCATTCATGCGCTCAATGTTTTCCTTAGTTAACTCATGCATTTTTAAAATCAATTCAGCACGTTGTTTAGCATCAAAATTAACCTTCTCCGAAGATGGAAGAGGCAACAAATCAATAG
>NW_021200196.1:0-2803 GCF_002162155.2 Triticum dicoccoides
GGACATGTTGGTGTCTATTATTCACACATGTATTACGATTTCTGAATAACACAATTATAGCATGAATAAAGACAATTATCATGAACAAGGAAATATAATAATAATGCTTTTATTATTGCCTCTAGGGCATATTTCCAACAGTCTCCCACTTGCACTAGAGTCAATAATCTAGTTGCATTGTGATGAATCGAACAGCCATGGAATTCTTGTGTTGATCATGTTTTGCTCTAGGGAGAGGTTTAGTCAACGGATCTGCTACATTCAGGTCCCTGTGCACTTTACAAATATCTATGTCTCCATCTTGAACATTTTCACGAATGGAGTTGAAGCGACGCTTGATGTGCCTTGTCTTCTTATGAAACCTGCGCTCCTTGGCAAGAGCAATAGCTCCAGTGTTGTCACAGAAGAGTTTGATTGGCCCCGACGCATTGGGTATGACTCCTAGGTCGGTGATGAACTCCTTCACCCAAATTGCTTCATGCGCTGCCTCCGAGGCTGCCATGTACTCCGCTTCACATGTAGATCCCGCCACGACGCTCTACTTGCAACTGCACCAGCTTACTGCCCCACCATTCAAAATATACACGTATCCGGTTTGTGACTTAGAGTCATCCAGATCTGTGTCGAAGCTAGCGTCGACGTAACGCTTTACGACAAGCTCTTCGTCACCTCCATAGACGAGAAACATTTCCTTAGTCCTTTTCAGGTACTTCAGGATATTCTTGACCGCTGTCCGGTGTTCCTTGCCGGGATTACTTTGGTACCTTCCTACCATACTTACGGCAAGGTTTACATCAGGTCTGGTACACAGCATGGCATACATAATAGAACCTATGGCTGAGGCATAGGGGATGACACTCATCTCTTCTATATCTTCTGCCGTGGTCGGACATTGAGCTGAGCTCAATTTCACACCTTGCAACACAGGCAAGAACCCCTTCTTAGACTGATCCATATTGAACTTCTTCAATATCTTATCAAGGTATGTGCTTTGTGAAAGACCTATGAGGCGTCTTGATCTATCTCTGTAGATCTTGATGCCTAATATATAAGCAGCTTCTCCAAGGTCCTTCATTGAAAAACTTTTATTCAAGTAGGCCTTAATCCTGTCCAAGAGTTCTATATCATTTCCCATCAAAAGTATGTCATCTACATATAATATGAGAAATGCTACAGAGCTCCCACTCACTTTCTTGTAAACGCAGGCTTCTCCATAAGTCTGCGTAAACCCAAACGCTTTGATCATCTCATCAAAGCGAATGTTCCAACTCCGAGATGCTTGCACCAGCCCATAAATCGAGCGTTGGAGCTTGCACACCTTGTCAGCATTCTTAGGATCGACAAAACCTTTCGGCTGAATCATATACAATTCTTCCTTAAGGAAACCATTAAGGAATGCCGTTTTGACGTCCATCTGCCATATTTCGTAATCATAAAATGCAGCAATTGCTAACATGATTCGGACGGACTTCAGCTTCGCTACCGGTGAGAAAGTCTCATCATAGTCAACCCCTTGAACTTGTCGATAACCCTTAGCGACAAGCCGAGCTTTATAGATGGTCACATTACCATACGCGCATGTCTTCTTCTTAAAGATCCATTTATTTTCTATGGCTCGCCACTCAACGGGCAAGTCAGTCAAAGTCCATACTTCGTTTTCATACATGGATCCTATCTCGGATTTCATGGCTTCTAGCCATTTGTCGGAATCCGGGCCCGCCATCGCTTCTTCATAGTTCGAAGGTTCACCGTTGTCTAACAACATGATTTCCAAGACAGGGTTGCCGTACCACTCTGGTGCGGAACGTGTCCTTGTGGACCTTCGAATTTCAGTAGGAGCTTGATCAGAAGTATCTTGATCATCATCATTAACTTCCTCTCTAGTCGTTGCAGGCACCTCAGGAACATTTTCTTGAGTTGTGCCATTTTCCGGTTCAAGAGGTAATACTTCATCAAGTTCTACTTTCCTCCCACTTACTTCTTTCGAGAGAAACTCCTTCTCTAGAAAGGATCCATTATTGGCAACAAAGATCTTGCCTTCGGATCTGAGGTAGAAGGTATACTGATGAGGACATCAATACCATTGTTACACCCACAGCCCCTGCTGCTATACATACTGGACCAATTACTAGAGCTCGCGCACGCCAACTAAATTACCAGGTACTTTCGTTTCTTGGTAATGATTCTAATGTTCATGAGAATATGATGCTGCCTAAATTAGATACATTTGTTTTGCTTACAAATGAAGGTCCTAGCTTGGAGAAGGATGAACATTGGAGCAAGAACAAGCATGGAGATGATGGCATGCGCAAGGGGAACAAGAACAGAGTTACAAGTGATGATTTCAGTTCTTTGAAGCCACCATAACGAGTGCATGAAGCCTTGGACGAAATATACAAGATGTCACTTCATAAATTTCGTCCAGAGGCTATTATAGGTGCTGCGTCACCTTTTTATTGGGCCAGGCCCATGTAATTTCGAAATACATAAGTATAGGCTATTTTTAGAGTCCGTATGATAGAGGCAAAGGTGTCCCGTCTTTCGATGAGATGATGGATATCGCTTTGGTGGCAGTCGACTTTGACGATCCGACTACGAACGTGCGAGGACGTCGCGCCTTAGCAATCGCTAAACCAACTCCGAGCGGTTATTGACCACGCCGGAGCACGATCAACCTGACCACGAGGGTCTGTTTCCTGCGAACAAACGAAGAACAAGCAAGAAACTGAGATTGCAATCTGGATATTGCGAATATAAGATGAAAGCTTTATTGATCAAGTTGGGGTTCTGTGACGCCTTTGTC
>NW_021200197.1:0-2097 GCF_002162155.2 Triticum dicoccoides
TTGTACCTGGTGCCATTCTCCTGATCCAGGAGTTCTCCTTCTGCAAGAGACAACTTTTCTATGCTAGATAATGGAGTTGATGATGATTTACAACCCTGCAAGCCAGCTTTGTTCAAAAGATCAGTTGCATATTTTTCCTGTGACAGATGAAGACCACCTTCCTTGTTTCTCTTAACTTCTATGCCAAGAAAGAAGTGCAAATCTCCTAAGTCCTTAAGAGTAAACTCTGAATTTAAATCCTTCAACAAGGTTGTCACTGCTTCATTTGATGAGCTTGTAACAATAATGTCATCAACATAAATAAGCACAAAAATAGAAGTATGTGACTTATTGTAAATAAACAAGGATGTGTCAGACTTTGAAGGAACAAAACCAAGCGCTTGTAACTTTGAACTCAACCGAGAATACCATGCCCTAGAAGCCTGTTTCAGTCCATAAAGAGACTTATCTAGCCTGCATATGTGAAAAGGTTTGCTTTTGTCCTCAAAACCAGGAGGTTGTTTCATGTAATCTTCCTCTTCCAGGACACCATGAAGGAACGCATTCTGCACATCTAGTTGTCTAAGGCACCACCCTCTGGATACAGCAATAGACAAAACAAGACGTATAGTGGCGGCTTTAACAACGGGACTGAACGTATCTTCATAGTCTATGTCATATCTCTGTTTGAATTCCTTTGCAACAAGTCTAGCCTTATATTTGTCTACAATACCATCTGACTTTTTCTTTATTCTGAATACCCATTTGCAATCAATCAAAATTTTACCTTGTTCTGAAGGAACTAGATGCCAGGTTTTATTTTCTGAAGTGCTTGGAATTCTTCTTCCATAGTTTTTCTCCACCTTGCATCTTTGCATGCTTCCTAAAACATACTAGGTTCTCCTGTGGAGCAGGTTAAACCAAACCTAACTTTATAATTAACAGGTTGAATTACACCTGCTCTTAACCTTGTACGCGGCGGGGTTTGAACTTGCTGCACCACTGCATCAGAAACTGTCACAGACGATCCTGAAGACTGGTCTGCTACAGGAGTTCTCGGCGATCCCGGAGGAGATTCGCTGTTGGTGGCAGATGTTGGATCTTCTGTGGCCAGGCCAAGGCGTGACGTGGAGGCGGGAGGCACAGAAGATCTTGGCTCTAGATGAGATTCCAACTCCTCAATGTATTTCTTGCCATCAATGGCAATGGACATTATTTCCATGAAGTTGGAACAAGCATTTTTATTTTTATGAAGAGCTTTAAAAATCATTTCCCCGCTTGTTCTTTGATTTTTCTGCTCAATGCATGCTTTAGTTTATGTTTCTTGGTGTGCAATGTGCTCAATCTATCTTTTTTTTACCAATTTTGGTTGATGGTCGATCGAGAGGTGGTAGATACAGATGCAAAAAGAGAGGTGCATATTTGAGACCTTGCTTACTATAGAAAATAACTCTATATGTTATGCTTCAAGGAAATAATGTGCATAATTAGGTCTGGTGCTTTTAACTGAACATGTTGATATGGACATTGCTTCCTTCGTGCTTCACCGGCGTTGATGCCACAAACCACAAGTTGCTCCATCTTGTGATAATGTTTTTGGATTTAGCTTGTAAAGGACAATTGATCTTCTTCATTGGTTGTAGCTATCTAAGGTAGATGAGGATGAATGAAGGATTTGGCCAGGAACTCAATCAGACCATTGGATTGAAGCTGTAGGTATACTTTGGCTGCTTTTCCTGTCCTTTTTGTTCCTCTTTTCATGTGTGTGTAAGATGTTCTCTCGCCTTTTTTTGGCTTTAGAGCCTCAAATATTATAAGCATATGTTGCCGATTAGTAGGTAATGAATTGACAATATTTTGATCTATATTGACTCTCATTCTCTATTTTTAGGGGACAATGCAAAGATATGAAGGGATGGCCTTTCGTTCAGAACATGGTCTTTTGTTTGAAAGGGTCTAGCTTTTACTGTGAACTAATTCTCATGATCTTATTTTGGAGTGATGGATTATTACATATATTAGGTACTTTACTACTTATCATGATTCTATTTTGGAGTGTTAGAAACCATTTTTTGGTCTCCTGTCATGTCGTCTCAGATTATAATTTTGGTGTTCTGG
>NW_021200198.1:0-1398 GCF_002162155.2 Triticum dicoccoides
ACAAATCACAAGTTGATTCCTCACCGGAGCACTCCTACCGCCTAGGAGTCTCCAACCTCCAAGAGTAACAAGATCAAGGGGGAAATGCTCAAGACTTGCTCAAATCACGAATTGCTTTGGTCACAAGAGGGAGAGGGAGAGGATCTATCTTTTGATTGGAACAACTCTCAAGAACACTCACTAATCTCTCCGGGATCTAAGATTTGGTGTAGGAGAAGTGAGAGGGAGCCACTTGTGTTCTTGGGACAATTTGGGATGAAGTGCTCAACCCTCCCCCGGAGTGGGAGAGGGATATTTATACCCCCAAAGAAAATAGAGCCGTTTCCCGCAGTTGTTGACCTGCCCGGATGATCTGGACGCATACCCGGATGATCCGGGCAATGCCCGGATGATCCGGGAAGGTCAATATACAATGTGGTGAAGTAGATACCCGGATGTCCGGGGACATAGCCGGATGATCCGGGTGGGTAGCCGGATGATCCGGCTAGCGGAATAAGCTTCTGTGATGAATTTTAGGAATAACTCGGATGATCCGGGCAGGAACCCGGATGATCCGGGCAAAGCCCGGATGATATGGGAGAGGACCCGGATGATTCGGCCAAACCAAACTGCTGCAGCCTAGAAACTGAAACAGGCACAACTTTTACATCCGGACTCTGATTTTGATGATCTTGGGCTCGTTTTGAAGCTATGAAAAAAACCCAGGTCCTCACATAGAGAACCACCCAAGATGAACCAAAATGGAGGATGCAAAATATGCAAAGGTTTTATCATGTATTTGGGTAACCTATTTGGCTTTGGATTTTCTTTGGTATATAGGATATGAGTGGAATTGTGTAGAGAAGATGTTGACTTGAGCAAATCTATCACGAACCCCTTTGATCCCCTCTTAATAGTGCGGGATCCCTATAAATCAAGAATCATAAAAGGTCTACACTACATAGCTATCAATAATCCATTCTTGAGTGTATGTGTTCCTTCGGTGTTCATCACTCCACAACACTAACGTCGAAGGAACTAATACCTTTGACTCGAGCCTTTCACTTGAGCTTGAAGTTGAAGTTTCTTCTTGGATCAAGTTGAATGGCAAGACATTGGTGAAGTCTTCAAGTAGCTCCCCCATACACAATGTGGGAAGTTTTGCTTTGTATTTATCTTCATGTGTCCATCATGTGATCATCCACAAGCTTCAAGCATGTAATCCTTCGGGATAGTTATCTTGAACTTGCCCTTGTCAACCATGATCATCAACACTTGATGTCATCCTCTCATAGACACTTGAAATATCTCTCTCGATGCGAGCCCATGAGAATCTCCTCTCAAAAACATAGGCAACACATAGTATGGGTTAGTACACAAAGCGCAATTGACAAATTCTTACCATACCACAAGATCTCA
>NW_021200199.1:0-1275 GCF_002162155.2 Triticum dicoccoides
CGTCCGTTTCCCCCCTCCAAGTGCCGGCGGCGGCGCCGTTCGTGAGGGGAGGCACACCCCAGACACGCGTGCCGGGCGTTTGCAACCACCACAAAACTTCCAAACTCGTGAGAGGCCGCCTACGCAAGATTTGGCGGCATGCTAGCCCCCGGAGGCCGCCGGCCACAGCCGTAGACGCGCAAAGGGCAATCCGCGTAGAGGGAATTTTTCGGATACTTCTCCATCACCAAAAATTATGAAAAAAATATTATCGTTCCTATAGCACATGTGCCCACGTCGTGCAAAAAAACTCATGATTTTATCGCGCTCCGAGTATTTAACAATATTCACGCCGCATCATTACCACAGAATGGCTACTACCGTGTCATCGCTGTCCGTGAGGGGGGCCACGCCCCGGAGACATGTGCCGCCTCTTCGGACATGCCACCACACCACCCCACATGTATGAGGGCCCGGTGCGATGCTCCGGTGGCATTGCTACCCTCCCAGGGCCCAAGTCACGCCTAACCCTGTAGCGTTTGACCAAGGGATCTAGCCCTTTGACTTTGCACGGACGGATTTGACCTGTGGACCTCTCCACCCGGTTGTGTTAGGTCAGCCCATAGGAACACTGTGGAGCAACATCCGGGCCAGACCCACAGCAAGATACCCTCCGTGTAGACCCGACGCGTCTGTTTCCCCCCTCCAAGTGCCGGCGGTGGCGCCGTCCGTGAGGGGGGCCAAACCCCGGAGATGCGTGCCGCCTCTTCGGACATGCCACCACACCACCCCGCATGTATGAGGGCCCGGTGCGACGCTCCAGTGGCATTGCTACCCCCCCAGGGCCCCTGTCCTCCCTAACCCTAGAGCGGTTGACCACGAGATCTTGCCCTTTGACTTTCCACGAACAGGCTTTGAACAGTGGACCTCTCCACCCGGTTGTGTTAGGTCAACTCAGAGGGACACCTGGGAGCAACATCCGGGCCAAACCGACAGCTACATCCCCTCCGTGTAGACCCTATGCGTCCGTTTCCCCCCTCTAGGTGCCGGCGGCGGCGCCGTCCGTGAGGGGGGGCACACCCGGACACGCGTGCCGGGCGTTTTCAACCACCACAACACTTCCAAACACATTAGAGGCTGCCTACGCAAGATTTTGCGGCATGCTAGCCCCTGGAGGCCGCCGGCCACAGCCGTAGATGCGCGAAGGGCAATCCGCGTAAAGGGGATTTTTTGGATACTTCTCCATCACCAAAAATTATGAAAAACATATTATCATTCCTATAGCACATGTGCACA
>NW_021200200.1:0-2216 GCF_002162155.2 Triticum dicoccoides
TCGACACATGTGCTGAAATGCAATTGACATGTTTGCTAAAATGCAACTGCCATGTTCGTTGAAATGCAATTGCCATGTTTACTCAACTGTAGATGCCATGTTTAATAAAAATGCAGTTGCCATGTTTTATGCAATGTGCTTCCATTGGGGAATGTTGGTGTGGAAATGACGATGGCCAGTTGAAAATGTAATACAGTTGCCATGTCTAGTGTATTGCAGTTGCCATGTCTGATGTAATGCAGTTGCCATGTCTAGTGTACTGCAGTTGCCATGTTCAAGGTACTATATTTGCCATGTTCAATGTACTATGTTTGTCATGTTCAAACAAAATGTATTTCTATTTCCATGACAACATAAGGTGCTACAAAAAAAGAGTGCACGATAGTTTAACAGAAAACACATAAAACTTGCAGATTCCAGGAAGAAATAAAGCATGCCAGCATGTTCACGGCTTTGTAGGTGGACGAACATACATTCAAGGTGTGTTCTATTTTGGGCATGTCAGATTCAGAATCTGAAGACCCGGACAAAGGAAGGAACTACTTCGTCAAAGCCTCGATAGGCGAAGGCGAATACTACTGCCAATGCTGCAAGTTTGAACGGGATGACATTGTGTGCTGTCACATACTAAAAGTAATGGACATGAACGCTGTGACACGGATGCCCTGCCATTTCATAAGGCGGCGATGGACTTGGGACGCTGACGACGCGTTTGCGCCGCAGACAACAAACGCAGTTCTGGCTGTGCATGACGAGAGACCTGAGGCAATCATGGAAGCCGTGAGGCACGTTGTGCTGACAAAGAACTATGCTGAGCTAATTGATGAAGCATGCAAGAGTGATGAGACAGCGAGAGTCACAGAAAAACACAGGAAGGCCCTGAAAAGAGAGCTTGATGAGATCAAGAAGAGGAAAGCTGAGGAAGCCTTACACCGGTTCCCCCGCACATCAAGTGTGCCTTCATCCACGGGGCCATCATCTAAAAACTCGCAAAAAAAAAGTAGAGCAGAACGTACCTATCACAATCATCGTCCGATATCATTTGCTTGGTCGTGGCGTCGATCGTTTGCGACTTAGTAATCAACTACCTCCTCGTAAGAGCGCTTTCTGGTAACCCCTGCGTGCTCTCTCGCACGTGTGGAATCTACCACTGGCTAGGGTACGTGGCCCATGCGCAGCTAGTCCGCTGCTATGTCAAACCCCATACGTCTTCTGCTGCAAGGTACACGGCTCGATCATGTCATCCCTGGACTCGATCTGTACTTGAGAAGGGGAAAAACGCAAACGAACAAGTCCAACTATATTTATTAGTCCCTCCGTCCTAAAAGATAAGAACGTTTTTGACACTAATTCTTATATTTTGGGACGAAGGGAGTAGTTGATGACTTGACTTGTCGTACGTACGGCCTTGCTAAACTAAAGGTTGTGGTTGTCTCGGGACCATGAGAAATTGCTTTTGTAGCATAAACTACCTGCTAGTTATACTCACACACTCATGGCATTTTATTTCCACATGTTTGTGTGCCACTGATGATCCCATATTTTGTATTAGGTTCACCCGGCTCAATTAGACTACCAATATGATACCCCGCAAAAAAATAGATTAACAATATGATAACAAAGTCCCCGTTCTTTTGACGGTTTAAAAATTAAGCCACCCCCTTCCCAGCTTTTGCTTTCTAAACTAGTTAGGCCAACTTATATGATGCCAAAAAAATAGATGAGGAACCGTGTTGATGTGAGTTGTCATTATGTAAGGACAAGAGGACTACATTGTAAAAAAACAAAAATATAAATAAAGAGATGTGAGAAGGGGATCGGTAGAAGACCCCAGAATTTTCCCCAATGTCTCCTCTCCTTCATGAACCCTAGTTCACAAATCCATGAGTAACAAGATGGTATCAGGGCGGGTCGAATCCTGTGTGGTTCTCCTGTGATTCCGATTGAGTTTGGTCGTCGGTGGGGTGATGTGTCGCTCCTATTGTTGGAGGTGCTTCTGCTGCTGGCTTTGCTGAAGCGACCTCGATTCTGTCCGAATCAAGTACAATCGGGGAGGCTCCTGCAGCTACCTGTTGAGTTGAATAGAGCTTGGGCGTCTGGACTCCCTCGCCTGCTACAAGCTAATTTTTCTCTCCTGCCATCCGGCGCCGTGAGCAGGTCTAGTTCGTCCCCAACTTGACTCTCGGACTCCTTGAGCATCTGTGTTTTTTATTGCT
>NW_021200201.1:0-1669 GCF_002162155.2 Triticum dicoccoides
AACATCATAGTTGCACCCTATTGGATATGGTGCGTACCATGATGTCTCTTATCGAATTACCACTATCGTTCATGGGTTAGGCATTAGAGACAACCACATTCACTTTAAATAGGGCACCACGTAATTCCGATGAGATGACACCATATGAATTATGGTTTAGAGAAACCTAAGTTGTCGTTTCTTAAAAGTTTGGGGCTGCGACGCTTATATGAAAAAGTTTCAGGTTGATAAGCTCGAACCCAAAGCGGATAAAATGCATCTTCATAGGAAACCCAAAACAGTTGGGTATACCTCCTAATTCAGATCCGAAAGCAATATGGATTGTTTCTAGAATCGGGTCCTTTCTCGAGGAAAAGTTTCTCTCGAAAGAATTGAGTGGGAGGATAGTGGAGACTTGATGAGGTTATTGAACCGTCTCTTCAACTAGTGTGTGACAGGGCACAGGGAGTTGTTCCTGTGGCACCTACACCAATTGAAGTGGAAGCTTATGATATTGATCATGAAACTTCGGATCAAGTCACTCCCAAACCTCGTAGGATGACAAGGATGCGTACTACTTCAGAGTGGTACGTAATCTTGTCTTGAAGGTCATGTTGCTAGACAACAATGAACCTACGAGCTATGGAGAAGCGATGGTGGGCCCGGATTCTGATAAATGGCTTGAGGCCATAAAATCCGAGAGAGGATCCATGTATGAAAACAAAGTGTAGACTTTGGCAGAACGGCTCGATTGTCGTAAGGCTAATGAGTACAGATGGATTTCAAAAGGAAGACGGACAATGATGGTAAATGTCACCATTAAGAAAGCTCGACTTGTCGTTAAGATGTTTTCCGACAAGTTCAAGGAGTTGACTACGATGAGATTTTCTCACTCGTAGCGATGCTAAGAGTCTGTTGGAATTATATTAGCAATTACTGCATTATTTATGAAATCTTGCAGATAGGATGTCAAAACATTGTTTCCTCGACGATTTTAATGAGGAAAGGTTGTATGTGATACAACCGGAAGGTTTTGTCAATCCCGAAAGATGCTAATAAGTATGCAAAGCTCCAGCAATCCTTCTAAGGACTGGAGTGAGCATCTCAGAGTTGGAATGTATGCTTTGATGATGATCAAAAATTTTGGGTTTGTACAAAGTTTATGAGAAACTTGTATTTCCAAAGAAGTGAGTGGGAGCACTATAGAATTTCTGATGAGTATATGTTGTTGACATATTGTTGATCAGAAATGACGTAGAATTTCTAGAAAGCATATAGGGTTATTTGAAAGGTGTTTTCAATAGAAAACCTGGATCAAGCTACTTGAACATTGAGCATCAAGATCTATAAGATAGATCAAAATGCTTAATAATACTTTTAAATGAGCACGTACCTTGACATAATCTTGAAGGTGTTCAAGATGGATCAGTCAAAGAAGGAGTTCTTGCCTGAGTTGTAAGGTATGAAGTTAAGACTTAAAGCTCGACCACGGCAGAAGAAAGAGGAAGGACGAAGGTCGTCCCCTATGCTTTTATCATAGGCTCTCTACAGTATGCTATGCTGTGTACCGCACCTGAAGTGTGCCTTGCCATGAGTCAGTCAAGGGGTACAAGAGTGATCCAAGAATGGATCACAGGACAGCGGTCAAAGTTATCCTTAGTAACTAGTGGACTAAGGAATTTTCTCGATT
>NW_021200202.1:0-974 GCF_002162155.2 Triticum dicoccoides
TATGCAACCGAGGAAGTTTCTACTGACGCCAAGAAGCAAGCAAGGTTCCGTAAGGGCCTTAGTCCTGAGCTTCGCCGTGACCTCCGTCTGCATGAGTGCACATCCTTCCAGAAACTTGTCAACAAAGCCATCAGTGCTGAAACTGGTCAGACTGACTATGACGCAACACGCAAGCATGGCCGTGATATGGGTTCCTCATCCGGTGCTGGTCCTCAGAAGCGCCGCGTGTGGGTACCCAACACCGCCCTGCCACCCAGGTTCACACCGAGGCCATCCTTCCAGGCGCCTCGCCCCGTTCAGCAGTCTGCACCGGCCAAGCCCTATGGAGGTCCAACCAACAATGCTCCTCCACGTACCAGTTCCGTGACTTGTTTCAAGTGTGGGGAATCTGGCCACTATATGCGTGAGTGTCCCCAGACCAACCCCAACCAGTCTGCTAAAGCTGTTGGTCGTGGCAAGCCGACAGGAAAAGTATTCCACGCCAAGCCGGTCACCGCCTCACGTGGCCATGTCAACTATATCTCTGCTGAAGAAGCTCAAGAGGATCCCAACGTCGTCCTCGGTACGCTTCTTGTCAATTGCCACCCGGCATCTGTTCTTTTCGATACAGGAGCCTCTCATTCTTTTATATCTGAAAATTATGCTCGTTTGCATAACGTCGCATTCGGTGATATGCCAACCTCTATGGTAATTCAAACTCCGGGATCCAAATGGCAAACTTCTAGAGTAAGCCATGGAAATGAAATCCAAGTCGACAGACTTGTTTTCCTTGCCTCTTTGATAGCCCTTAAATTTTCAGATATCAATATCATTCTGGGTATGGACTGGATGTCAGCTCATCAAGCCAAAATTGATTGCTTCTCTAGGACTGTTCAACTCACCCATCCTTCGGGGAAGATAGTCAATGTCTTGACCCGAATAGCTAAGCGACAATTATATTCTCTTAACGCCAGCCCTTTGCCAGACCTTGAGGA
>NW_021200203.1:0-817 GCF_002162155.2 Triticum dicoccoides
TCATAGTTTTGGCCAATTCTGACGCGTTTCGTGGACTTTTACTCACCGTATTGGGGTCCCAAAGTGATTTCCATAATTGTTGAACCCCAAGGTGCGCTTACGTGTCGGTCATCAACACTCATAGTTTTGGCCAATTCTGACCCGTTTCATGGACTATTACTCATTGTTTTGGGGTCCCGGAGTGATTTCACGATTAACGAACCGCGGGGTGCGTTTATGTGTCGGTCATCAACACTCAAAGTTTTGGCCGATTCTGGCCCGTTTCGGGACTATTACTCACAGTTTTCGGGTCTGACAGTGATTTCCACGATTAACGAACCCCGGGGTGCGTTTACGTGTCGGTCATGAACACTCATAGTTTTGGCCGAGTCTGGCCCGTTTCATGGATTATTACTCATTGTTTTGGGGTTCCGGAGTGATTTCCACGATTAACGAACCCTGGGGTGCGTTTACCTGTCGGTCATCAACACTCGCGGGTTTGGTCGATTCTGACCCGTTTCGTGCACTATTACTCACCGTTTTGGGGTCCCAAAGCAATTTCCATGGTTGTTGAACCCAAGGTGCGCTTACGTGTAGGTCATCAACAATCGCAGTTTGGGCCGATTTTGGCCCATTTCCTGGACTATTACTTATTTTCGGGGGTCCTGGAGTGATTTCCATGATTTACGAACCACGTGGTGCGTTTACGTGTCGGTCATCAAAAATCACAATTTTAGACGATTTTGGTCCGTTTCGTGCACTATTACTCACCATTTTGGGGTCCCCGAGCGATTTCCATGGTTGTTGAACCCCAAGTTGCACTCACGTGCCGGCCATC
>NW_021200204.1:0-1611 GCF_002162155.2 Triticum dicoccoides
TATATTTCCACGACATGTTTATTAAATCTTGTAAGCATTCATATTTTTTATACTATTGGCCTAGTTACAGAGCGTTGACTTAGACTAACATCTTATTTTTAGAAACAAAGGTAGAAATCAATAGGAGAGAGATGTTTCTACTACATAACGATTACCATATAGTACGTATGCTTATCGTCGAATGCCGTTTGGGATATGTAATGCACCCGCTCCTTTTCTGCGACGTATGGCTGCTATTTTACTAATTCTGTTGGGAAAAATAATCTAAGCATTTATGGATGATTTCTATTTCTGTGAAACTTCATTTCATAATTAAATAGATAATGTTAACAAAGTTTAGAGGACACCAATCAAATTCTTAATTGGGAAAATGCCAGTTTATGGTAACCGGGATAGATAAAGGAAAGATGAAAATGATTTAGAGATTTTCATATCCAAGTGATGTGAAAAACTAAGGAATTTATGTGGCCATGGAGGTTTTGACACAATTTTTATCTCCATTATTCTTAAGTTTCAAAACTGTTAACTAACCGTTTGCGGAAGGATATACCATATAATTTTAATGATGATTGCAGAATACTCCCTCTGTCCGAAAATACTTGTCCCAAAAATGGATAAAATAGATGTATCTATAACTAAACTAAGTGTAGATACATCCATTTCGAGGACAAGTATTCCCGAATGGAGGGAGTAGCTTTCAACTTCTTAAGGAAGACCTTGACCGGGGAGGAGGGCGTCCGGTGGCATGAGGAGTCGGTGGCACATGACGAACTACGCGTCCTCATTCAGCATTGAGAGTGGCCAGTCCCTGGGGCAGTAACCACTGGCAGCACCGCCGCTTCCACCCGCCTCCTCGTTTCACGCCATCACTGGTGGGAGTTTTGCGCGATGGATCTGTATGGGTGGTGGTGTTCGGCAGGGAGAGTGTGGCAGGGGTCTCCATGCCACCATTAAATATTAACTATGGCACGCTGCCATCCTTTCACGCCGGTATAAATATGGCGCAGTTGTGTCTGTGGCTCTCGCATGTTCGGTGGCGTTGCGTCCCTTGCTGCCACGCAGACAGTCGCTAACTATTTGCGGCATCCACTTTTTCTCCACGCCGCTGAAATGAGCACTGGCATGGCAGCAGCTATATGTGCCACCAACTAAATGTCCAGCAGGGCCAAGTCGATCATTGTGCAGAACGTGCAGCCCGCACAGGGCCCATAAATTTTGAGGGCCCAATTTTTTTATATAAGACTATACTAGCAAACATGCCCCGGCGTTGCAATGGAAAAAACCTACTCTCCAGTAATCCAAATGGCTCAAAATCGCCCACAAGCATTCGACGTCATCAGAAACTCCTTGACTCTACAACATTATTGGAGATGTTGTGTAAAACATAAACATGCATGATTTCATAATTGTCATCAAAGTGACTACCTGATTGTGAGTGTCTCTTCACAACCTTACTGATGTTCCTCGGAGAGGCACAACAAATACCGCTTTAGATTTAAACCGACAAGGTCCATTTTATTTCTCAATGATAGCATGCAAATGTAACATCTAGCATCCAACAGGGTGGGCTACCGCCAATTCCACTTCTGAACTGCTGCTAACAAATATGTC
>NW_021200205.1:0-1611 GCF_002162155.2 Triticum dicoccoides
TATATTTCCACGACATGTTTATTAAATCTTGTAAGCATTCATATTTTTTATACTATTGGCCTAGTTACAGAGCGTTGACTTAGACTAACATCTTATTTTTAGAAACAAAGGTAGAAATCAATAGGAGAGAGATGTTTCTACTACATAACGATTACCATATAGTACGTATGCTTATCGTCGAATGCCGTTTGGGATATGTAATGCACCCGCTCCTTTTCTGCGACGTATGGCTGCTATTTTACTAATTCTGTTGGGAAAAATAATCTAAGCATTTATGGATGATTTCTATTTCTGTGAAACTTCATTTCATAATTAAATAGATAATGTTAACAAAGTTTAGAGGACACCAATCAAATTCTTAATTGGGAAAATGCCAGTTTATGGTAACCGGGATAGATAAAGGAAAGATGAAAATGATTTAGAGATTTTCATATCCAAGTGATGTGAAAAACTAAGGAATTTATGTGGCCATGGAGGTTTTGACACAATTTTTATCTCCATTATTCTTAAGTTTCAAAACTGTTAACTAACCGTTTGCGGAAGGATATACCATATAATTTTAATGATGATTGCAGAATACTCCCTCTGTCCGAAAATACTTGTCCCAAAAATGGATAAAATAGATGTATCTATAACTAAACTAAGTGTAGATACATCCATTTCGAGGACAAGTATTCCCGAATGGAGGGAGTAGCTTTCAACTTCTTAAGGAAGACCTTGACCGGGGAGGAGGGCGTCCGGTGGCATGAGGAGTCGGTGGCACATGACGAACTACGCGTCCTCATTCAGCATTGAGAGTGGCCAGTCCCTGGGGCAGTAACCACTGGCAGCACCGCCGCTTCCACCCGCCTCCTCGTTTCACGCCATCACTGGTGGGAGTTTTGCGCGATGGATCTGTATGGGTGGTGGTGTTCGGCAGGGAGAGTGTGGCAGGGGTCTCCATGCCACCATTAAATATTAACTATGGCACGCTGCCATCCTTTCACGCCGGTATAAATACGGCGCAGTTGTGTCTATGGCTCTCGCATGTTCGGTGGCGTTGCGTCCCTTGCTGCCACGCAGACAGTCGCTAACTATTTGCGGCATCCACTTTTTCTCCACGCCGCTGAAATGAGCACTGGCATGGCAGCAGCTATATGTGCCACCAACTAAATGTCCAGCAGGGCCAAGTCGATCATTGTGCAGAACGTGCAGCCCGCACAGGGCCCATAAATTTTGAGGGCCCAATTTTTTTATATAAGACTATACTAGCAAACATGCCCCGGCGTTGCAATGGAAAAAACCTACTCTCCAGTAATCCAAATGGCTCAAAATCGCCCACAAGCATTCGACGTCATCAGAAACTCCTTGACTCTACAACATTATTGGAGATGTTGTGTAAAACATAAACATGCATGATTTCATAATTGTCATCAAAGTGACTACCTGATTGTGAGTGTCTCTTCACAACCTTACTGATGTTCCTCGGAGAGGCACAACAAATACCGCTTTAGATTTAAACCGACAAGGTCCATTTTATTTCTCAATGATAGCATGCAAATGTAACATCTAGCATCCAACAGGGTGGGCTACCGCCAATTCCACTTCTGAACTGCTGCTAACAAATATGTC
>NW_021200206.1:0-1201 GCF_002162155.2 Triticum dicoccoides
ATTTTTAGTGGCCATATTTAATTTGCGGAAATCAATTACCATCCTATAACCTGTAATAATTCTTTGAGGAATCAATTCATCTTTATCATTAGGAACGACAGTAATACCTCCCTTCTTAGGGACACAATGAACAGGACTTACCCACTGACTATGAGCAACGGGATAGATTATACCTGCCTCAAGGAGCTTTAGTATTTCCTTTCTTACCACTTCTTTCATTTTAGGATTCAACCGTCGTTGATGATCATGAACTGGTTTAGCATCTTCTTCCAAATTTATTTTATGTTGACATAGAGTGGGACTAATGCCCTTAAGATCATCAAGAGTATACCCAATAGCAGCACGGTGCTTCTTCAGAGTTTTCAATAATCTCTCTTCCTCATGCTCTGAAAGGTTAGCACTAATAATAACAGGATATATCTTTTTCTCATCAAGATAAACATATTTAAGAGTATCAGGCAACGATTTAAGCTCAAACACGGGGTCACCCTTGGGTGGAGGAAGATCCCCTAGGTCAAACAGAATAGGTTCCTGTTTAAAGAATACTTCATCTATTTCCCTTTTTTCATTCATAAAATATCATTTTCATGGTCTAATAAATATTGCTCTAAAGGATCACTAGGAGGTACGACAATAGAAGCAAGACCAATAATTTCATCCTTACTAGGTAATTCTTCTTCACGGTGTTGTCTACTAAATTTAGAGAAATTAAATTCATGAGACATATCATCTAAACCGATGGTAACAACATCCTTTTTGCAATCTATCTTAACATTAACAGTGTTTAAGAAGGGTCTACCAAATATAATGGGACAAAAGCTATCTTGTGGGGAACCAAGAACAAGAAAATCAGCAGGATATTTAGTTTTCCCACACAAGACTTCAACATCTCTAACAATTCTCATTGGTGAAATAGTATCTCTACTGGCAAGTTTAATTTTGACATCAATATCTTCTAACTCAATAAGTGCAATATCATGCATAATTTCTCTATATAGGTCAATAGGTATTGCACTAGCACTGGCACCCATATCACATAAGCCATGATAATAATGATCTCCTATTTTAACAGAAATAACAGGCATGCCTACCACAGGTCTAGGTTTATCTTTAGCACAAGGTTTAGCAATTATAGCAGTTTCATCACAGAAATAAATAACATGCCCATCAATATTATCAGCCAAAAGATCTTTAACAATAG
>NW_021200207.1:0-1108 GCF_002162155.2 Triticum dicoccoides
GTGGTATGATTTGCATGTCTCAAGTGATTCAAAATCAAGTGAGTCAAAACGGTCCATTTGCATGGAGTTTCTTCATGCATATACACCAATAGACATGGTTCGCATGTCTCAAACTTTTCAAAAACGAGTGAGCCCAAAGATCCATCAATATGGAGCTTCTTCATGCGTTTTATACCGATATGACTTACGTGGCAGTGCCACAAGTAGGTGGTACTATCATTACTATCTTTTGGCATGAACATGTGTATCACTACGATCGAGATTTAATAAACCATTCATTTTAGGTGTAAGACCATTGAAGGTATTATTCAAATAAATAGAGTAACCATTATTCTCCTTAAATGAATAACCGTATTGCGATAGACGTAATCCAATCATGTCTATGCTCAACGCAAACACCAAATAACAATTATTTAGGTTTAACACCAATCTCTTTGGTAGAGGGAGCGTGCGATGCTTGATCATATCAAGCTTGAAAAAACTTCCAACACATATCGTCAGCTCACCTTTAGCTAGTCTCCGTTTATTCCGTAGCCTTTTGTTTCGAGTTACTAACACTTAGCAACCGAACCGGTATCTAATACCCTGGTGCTACTAGGAGTACTAGCAAAGTACACATTAACACAATGTATATCCAATATACTTCTATCGACCTTGCCAGCCTTCTTATCAACCAAGTATCTAGGGTAATTCTGCTCTAGTGGTTGTTCCCCTTATTACAGAAGCACTTAGTCTCGGGTTTGGGTTTTACCTTGGGTTTCTTCACTAGAGCAGCAGCTGATTTGCCGTTTCATGAAGTATCCCTTCTTGCCCTTGCCCTTCTTGAAACTAGTGGTTCCACCAACCATCAACAATTGATGCTCCTTCTTGATTTCTACTTTCGCGGTGTCAAACATCGCGAATACCTCAAGGATCATCATATCTATCCCTGATATGTTATAGTTCATCACGAAGCTCTAACAGCTTGGTGGCAATGACTTTGGAGAACCATCACTGTCTTATCTGGAAGATCAACTCCCACTCGATTCAAATGATTGTTGTACTCAGACAATCTGAGCACAAGCTCAACAATTGAGCTTTTCTCCTTAGTTTGCAGGTTAAGAAAGTC
>NW_021200208.1:0-1255 GCF_002162155.2 Triticum dicoccoides
TTTCAATACCGTGAAGGCTTCTTCCTGTGCGGTACCCCAAACAAAAGGCACATCCTTCTTTGTAAGCTCGTTGAGAGGTGCAGCAATGGTGCTGAAATCTCTCACAAAACGCCTATAGAATCCAGCGAGGCCAAGAAAACTCCTCACTTGTGTGACCGTTTTGGGCTGCGGCCAACTCTCAATAGCTTCAATCTTGGCTTTGTCAACTTCAATTCCCTGTGGAGTAACAACATAGCCAAGAAAAGATACTCGGTCGGTGCAAAAGGTGCACTTCCCAAGGTTACCAAACAAACGTGCATCACGTAGAGCAATAAAAACAGCACATAAATGTTCCAAATGTTCTTCCAAAGATCTGCTATAAATCAGTATGTCATCAAAGTAAACTACCACAAATCGTCCAATGAAAGCACGTAAAACTTCGTTCATTAATCTCATGAAAGTACTAGGTGCATTAGTTAATCCAAAAGGCATGACTAACCACTCATATAATCCAAACTTAGTTTTAAATGCTGTTTTCCATTCATCTCCCAATTTCATACGAATTTGGTGGTAGCCACTACGCAAATCAACTTTGGAGAATATTGTAGAACCACTCAATTCATCAAGCATATCATCTAGCCTAGGAATAGGATGACGATAACGAATAGTAATATTATTAATGCCTCTACAATCAACACACATACGTGATGTACCATCCTTTTTCGGCACTAGAATAATAGGAACAGCACAAGGACTAAGGGATTCGCGTATATAACCTTTGTCGAGAAGCTCTTGTACTTGGCACATAATCTCCTTTGTCTCCGCTGGATTGGTACGGTATGGTGCATGGTTTGGCAGTGAAGCACCGGGAATTAAGTCAATCTGATGCTCAATCCCTCGAATAGGCGGTAATCCCGGTGGCACGTCTTGTGGAAAGACGTCAGCGAACTCCTGCAAAATGTTAGTGACAGCAGGAGGCAAAGAGGAAGGCACGTCCTCGAATGAAAATAATGCCTCTTTGCACACAAAAGCATAGCAAACAGATTTGCCGAAATCTAGCTCATCAATATCAGATTTGGTGGCAAATAAACATGCACTTTTCAATTTAATTTCAGAAGCAACACTAGATGGTTTATTGTTAGGCTTCATTTGTTGCTCAAATTCTTTTGCCACAATCTGATTTTCACTCTTATTCGTCTCCTGTTTTGCTTTATTAGCTCTATTAATATCATCTTTCAAAATGGAATCAGGAGTCATAGGAAGCAAAGTAATATTT
>NW_021200209.1:0-1129 GCF_002162155.2 Triticum dicoccoides
CAAATAAACATGCACTTTTCAATTTAATTTCAGAAGCAACACTAGATGGTTTATTATTAGGCTTCATTTGTTGCTCAAATTCTTTTGCCACAATCTGATTTTCACTCTTATTCTTCTCCTGTTGTGCTTTATTAGCTCTATTAATATCATCTTTCAAAATGGAATCAGGAGTCATAGGAAGCAAAGTAATATTTTTATCCTTATGAACAAGAGTATAGTGATTGTTTCTACCATGGTGTACAGAATTTTTATCAAATTGCCATGGTCTACCAAGTAATAAGGAACATGCTTGCATAGGTACCACATCACAATTAACATAATCAGCATATGTAGAGATACTAAAATGCACACGAACAGTACGTGTTACCTTAACCTTGCCGCTGTTGTTGAACCATTGGATGTAGTAAGGATGTGGATGTGGTCTTGTGGTGAGAGATAGCTTCTCCACAATCTCCATGCTAGCCAAGTTGTTGCAGCTCCCTCCGTCTATTATGACGCGCACAGAACGTTCCTTCACAACTCCCTTGGTATGGAACAAATTGTGCCTCTGATTTTGCTCAGCTTGTGTGACCTGCACACTCAAAACACGTTGAGCAACTAAACATTCATACCTGTCAGCGTCTTCAGGAGCCATGCATTGCGTCTCATGATCAGAATCATCTCCACCATGTTCTTCACGTGTAATAAGAGCCAATGTCTCCTCATCATAGTCACTAGCGGACTCATATCCACCATCCGCGGTAGCAATCATCACACGCGGAGATTTGCATTCCCTCGCATAATGACCTCCTCCCTTACAACGACGACAAATAATATCACTTGTGTGCCCTGTTGATGCCATGGAAGAAGAAGAACGCTGTGCAGGACCTGCAGGTGCGCTCTTGGAAGATAATGGTGGTTGTGCCTGTTTTCTTGTATCACGGCTGGAGGTGGCACCGGATGGAGGTGCTGGTGCAGTTGAAGTAGAAGATGCACGTGGTGTCCATGATGAAGGTCGGCCTGCAGAAAAGTTAGTTCGCCCCAATGCTTGTCGATCCTGCACTTCACGTTCAGCTTTACAAGCAAGATGGAATAAACGAGTGATATTAGTATACTCCTTATAGTCTAGAATGGTCTGAATCTCTCTATT
>NW_021200210.1:0-1218 GCF_002162155.2 Triticum dicoccoides
TATTAACCATTTAAAAGCCTTGAGCTATCCCATGCCACCACCACTTGCGCTTACTTCTCCTTTTGCTATTGCTTACTTCTCCCTCATTAATTTTTTTAGGTAACTTATGATCTTACTTCTTTGACCACACAATGGTAAATTGCTTAATCAATTTAAAGGGTATTTTGGTGAATTGCTAGCGTAGGATGGATATCCTTCCGGTGCTCCCTTTATTGATAATAAGGGAGTCTATGGGCTACTTCATATCCCATCTCGTTTTCTCACTCAAATCATTTTGTGGTGATTTTCATAGTTATATGCTATTTATTTTCCATGCTAGTGTTTCTTCTACATTTACTAATGATAAATTATGATATATAGGACATACGAGGTGTTTTGCATGCACAGGCTTGCTTATATGGTGGCCTGAAAGTAGTGGAGTGGGCTCTATCATTTTGACTTCAGCCAGTTTGCTTAGATGTCATGATAGCGCAAACCATATTGATAACATGATCGTTGTTGATCATAATCCTTTCTCTTGGTCGTTTAAGTTGTATGATGGTCGGGTTAGTTCTTGTTTTTATGATTACAGATTGAAGTGCTTGTCCCACCGAATGAAACCGTCATTGACACATTGGAATGGTATAATTCAAACTATAATATCGCTATTGTCAGTGTCAAGAAGAATTTCGGTGATGGTCGTCCAGAAAATATGTTTGATAAAGTGTGGATGGCATCTCGGAAAGACTTTCCTTTAGGTCGAAGAGAAGTGCCTATAGGGCATGGAAAAGTAATAGCTATAGGGCGTGACGTGGACAAAGGACTACAAATGGTCTCAATGGGTGAATTGAGGCGGAGAAACAAGGGCACCAAACTTGACTGCAAATATCTTAAGATTTCCACTTGTAAAATCAATAAGGTACAGTGTGGTGAAATTCTTTTACTGTTACTTTACATAATAGTGAGTCGAGATAGTCGCCTCACAACTGAGTCATCTCTTTAATCATATTATACATGCATGAAACTTTATCTTTGGAATTATAACTACTTCATCAGTTACTTAGGGATTTTATTTCCATTTTAATGTTGACATAGGCTGGGATTGGAGGACCTCTTATTGATTTTGGTGGGAGTTTTGTTGGAATGAACTTCTATGATGGACGTGAAGAAGTAACATTATCGAGCTTTTAAAGATAGTGGTTGATCACTCACTACCATCAAGGTATTCTTCTGCCACTT
>NW_021200211.1:0-1273 GCF_002162155.2 Triticum dicoccoides
AATCATCAGCACGAGACTGCCAAGCATTCATAATGTCTTGGTTTTCTGGGACGGGAGCGTCACCTAGCGGTCCTTCTAGGACATATTGTTTCCTGGCAGCTATGAGGATGATCCTCAGGTTCCGGACCCAGTCCGTATAGTTGCTGCCATCATCTTTCAGCTTGGTTTTCTCTAGGAACGCGTTGAAGTTCATGTTGACATGAGCGTTGGCCATTTGATCTACAAGACATATTTGCAAAGGTTTTAGACTAAGTTCATGATAATTAAGTTCTAATCAAATTATGAACTCCCACTTAGATTAGACATCCCTCTAGTCATCTAAGTGTTACACGATCCGAGTCGACTAGCCCGTGTCCGATCATCACGTGAGACGGACTAGTCATCGTCGGTGAACATCTTCATGTTGATCGTATCTTCCATACGACTCGTGTTCGACCTTTCGGTCTCCCTGTTCCGAGGCCATGTCTGCACATGCTAGGCTCGTCAAGTTAACCCTAAGTGTTTTCACTGTGTAAAACTGTCTTACACCCGTTGTATGTGAACGTAAGAATCCATCACACCCGATCATCACGTGGTGCTTAGAAGCGACGAACTGTAGCAACGATGCACAGTTAGGGGAGAACACTTCTTGAAATTTTGTAAGGGATCATCTTATTTACTACCGTCGTCCTAAGTAAACAAGATGCATAAACATAATAAACATCACATGCAATTATATAGTTGTGACATGATATGGCCAATATCATATAGCTCCATTGATCTCCATCTTCGGGGCTCCATGATCATCTTGTCACCAGCTTGACACCATGATCTCCATCATCATGATCTCCATCATCGTGTCTTCATGAAGTTGTCACGCCAACGACTACTTCTACTTCTATGGCTAACGCGTTTAGCAATAAAGTAAAGTAAGTTACATGGCGTTCTTCAATGACACGCAGGTCATACAAAAAATAAAGACAACTCCTATGGCTCCTGCCGGTTGTCATACTCATCGACATGCAAGTCGTGAATCCTATTACAAGAACATGATCTCATACATCACAATTCATCATTCATCACAACTTCTGGCCATATCACATCACATGATCAATCGCTGCAAAAACAAGTTAGACGTCCTCTAATTGTTGTTGCATCTTTTACGTGGCTGCAATTGGGTTCTAGCAAGAACGTTTTCTTACCTACGAATAACCACAACGTGATTTTGTCAACTTCTATTTACCCTTCATAAGGGCCCTTTTCATCGAATCCGCTCCAACTAAAGTGGGAGAGA
>NW_021200212.1:0-2067 GCF_002162155.2 Triticum dicoccoides
TAGTACTCCATAGAGTTACTGGAGTAGTCTAAGTTACTTTCCACTATGACTAGCCTAGGCTACTATAGTAGTAGTACAGCATAAAAACGATGCAGGTGATCACGTGAGGAAAAATACTAAAAACATTTCTTTCGGTGCAGTGCGTAGATGCAGTTTTGAACACTACACTTGTCATCGTAATTTGGGAAAATTACGAAAAAATTGAGCTACATTGTGATTACCATTTACTGATAGGAAAGAAGATTCACCTCGATGAGTAGCTTCTCCGTGCACGGAAAGCTTGTAAGGAATCCAACAACTTGATCTAGATTGGGGCCGATAGATTTTAGTGCTAAGATCTTCACTATGCGCATGGACTGGGTCAAGCTTGTGGGAATCATTTTCTGGAAGACGGTCATAAATACATCAAGAAGAAAATTAAAAATGTGAATTTCAAGAAGACGAAGAAGAAGATGAGTGTTGTACCTGAACGATTACAGATCCAATAAAGAGTTCGGAGAATTTGGCAGATGAGTACACCAACGCTGTCAATTTCGATGCGTCAATGACCCTGATTTTTGTTGGACCTTCTAGATCCGATACAAGCAATCTCTCAAGGAAAGGCACATTGTCAATGACCATAACATGGAACAGCTGGAATGATCTCTTCCCAATTGATATCTTGTTGCGGGGCCAGCAAGACACATAAATCCATCGGAGATTCGTCGAGGTGATGTGGAGGCTAATGAACCCGTGGATCTGCTCAAGACGAAGGTACTCGAGCGTAGTACAGCTGCGGAGCAGGTGCTCCATAGCCTTCTTCGAGATGACAACGTCGAAGAGGTCGAGGTGCTTGAGTTGAGGGAGAAGAAGGGAGGGCGCGACATTAATCCGGGGAAGATAGTAGGAGCTGAAGCTGGCATGACGCAGTGTTGGCGTGAGGCGGAGCGCGGACGGCGGCAGAGAGCGACATCGTCCAGCTTCAAAGCTGAGCTCCTTGAGCTGATCTAGGGCGGGGGATAAGAACCACTCGTCGAACTTGGGTTGGACTTTGCAGTTGGTACTGAACATGCGGATGTCAATGCGTCTGGCTGGCCCAGGGTGCAATGAAAGGATCTTGGAGACTGCGGCCATGCGTTTGCAATCCCTGTCGTAGAGGCAGCTGTCGATGGTGAGGTTGAGGGGGACGCAACGCCAGAGGGGGCGCCACCACCGGGTGGGCACGGTGGTCAGCACGGTAGATTTGGTGGGGAGGAGGACGATGATGACGAGCAGCATGTCATCGGGGAGGCTGCTGATGAAGTCCAGGCTCGCCGGATGCGGTTTTGGTTCGAGCCCCCTCCGCTTGTTGGCTGCCTCGCCGTCCATCTCAACCGGCGGCGATGCTGGTGTACACGTGTGCTGGTGTGTGTTGTGTGCTGGGTGTGCGCGAGTGCGTCCTTCTGTGCATGCCACCGCGCCGTGGTGAATTGTGCGCGAGTGCATCCTTCGCGCGCAAGAAGTTTGTCCTCAATGCGCCCTCAATTTACTAGCGTGTGGGGTGCTACTCCGAGTGGTTTCAACTTTGTTTACTTCACCGCATGTCATATGGGCCTCTAGTTTACTTATTTTCACCCACTGCCACATGGGCCAGCACACCAAGATACAAAACACGAGCTGACAATGTAGCATGTGGATTGGTTGACTGGTCAACTAAACAATATACGGAGCTATACGCTGACACACTGAGCGTATAATCTGTCGGTATAGAGAGTTCGAGTGAGAGGGGAGGCCCGTGAGAGATAGCAAAGAGAGAGAGAGAGAAAGAGCTACTCCCTCCGTTCGATAATGTAGTTACAACATTTTTTTAAGTCAAACTTTTGAAACTTTGACCAACTTTATAAAGAAATTACTTATATCTACAATACCGAAGATAAATGATAGTATGAAGTAAGTACATGTTGTGATGAATCTAATGATCGTTCCAGATGTAAATGTTTTTCTCCACATATACCTTGTCAAACTTTCCTGAGGTTTGACTTTTCAAAACATCCATATGCTTATGGACGTGACAGAGTCCCTAGAGAGAGAGAGAGAGAGAGAGAGAGA
>NW_021200213.1:0-1242 GCF_002162155.2 Triticum dicoccoides
TCATCGAATAGATCTCCACAAGAGAGGGGGAGAACATTGTATTGAGATCCAAAAAGAGAGAAGAAGCCATCTAGCTAATAACTATGGACCCGAAGGTCTGTGGTAAACTACTCACAACTCATCGGAGGGGATATGGTGTTGATGTAGAAGCCCTCCGTGGTCGATTCCCCCTCCAGCGGAGCACCGGCGAAGGCTCCAAGATGGGATCTCGCAGATACAAAAGGTTACTGTCAGGACCCCGACTCAATGCCACATCGATCTAGCATGTAACACCTCATATCACTTTGCGGCCTCACGCACGGTATCCCCACGGGTGTCGCCTTACCTTTGCCCGGGACCGTTTGCGCCTTTTGGCACACGTATATGACAGTGTCGCTAGCATCCATATGATAAGGAGCCCGGGCTGACATGGCTAGTCGTAAACCCAAAGTGGCACAAACTTACAAGGACAGGCATCCATGACCCAGCATCGAACGTGTCGGTCATCAGCGAGTGAATCCAGGCTGTAGCACTGGGCTAACAGGACTCCGGTGAACCGGGCTGTAGCGGGCTAACAGGACTCCGATATTCATCGCGTGACATTTCCCCGAAGGGACAGACACATGATCGAAGAAGGACACATGCCGGCCAGCCTAAGTGTTCCGGAGCAGTAGCAAGCTACCAGGGCTCAGTGGAAGCACTAGGAGACATTTCCGGGTAAGAGAGACTACTAAGGATAAACAACTAGATAGTCAGATCCCACACATAGCAATACACATTACACGTACGCATAACATGCAAGTATGTGCTGTACAACATGGCATCACAGCATAACTCAACAACTCATATAGATAAAGGCTCAGAAGAGTCATCATAGCATTTATTACAAACAGGGGTCACATGACCCAACATTCAGAGCAGTCAAGCAACAAACGGAAGCATTACATGTCTGGGTACAGACATCTATAAATGAAAAAGGCTGAAAGCCTGACTATCTACAACATCCGATCAAGATCGTAGCTGAGGTACTAGCTACTAGTCGAAGTCCATGAGAACACTAGTAAGACCGAAGTCTCCGCTGCAAAAACATAAATAAAGCAACATGAGTACAAAGGTACTCAGCAAGACTTACATCAGATCCTATCATACATGCATTTGTATCAAGGGGGTAATGTGGGGTTTAGATGCAGCAAGCCAGCTTTGACTCTGTGGCTATCCTGTTCTACGACTACCAGAACTTCTTGAGGTGATATGGCGCACACG
>NW_021200214.1:0-1306 GCF_002162155.2 Triticum dicoccoides
CAGCCTAAGTGTTCCAGAGCAGTAGCAAGCTACCATGGCTCAGCGGTAACACTAGGAGACATTTCCCAGTAAGAGAGGCTACTAAAGATAAACAACTAGATAGTCAGATCCCACACATACCAAGCATTTCAATCATACACACAATATGCTCGATATGTGCAAATACAACGAAGCATCACAACATGACTCTATGACACAAGTACTTTATTTAAGGCTCAGGGAGCCATACATAACATACACAAAGGTACGGGTCTCACGACCCAACATTCAAGTCATACAGTCATACAAACCAGCAGCGGAAGTAACTTGTCTGAGTACAGACAACTAGTAAAGTAAAAGAGGCTTGGAAAGCCTAGCTATACTACGTGGTCCTTCACAAGCTCAGGGTCACCACCTGGGTCTTTAGCCTACTCGTTGATGTCAATGTCTACATAGAACCCATCGGAAAGGGTTGCAGCGTCTTTTGTAAAAATGTAAATTATAGCAACATGAGTACAAAGGTACTCAGCAAGACTTACATCAGATCCTACATACATGCATATTATCAAGAAGGGTTGGTGGAGTTATTGCAGCAAGCCAGCTTTGACTCTTGGCTAGGCTATCCTACGATACTTCAACTTGAAATGGTTTTGCGCACACGAGTCCACTACTCACCACTTCAATACACTACCGAGGATCCACCTCCGTCTTCCTACGGAAGAGCCATCCTCGGCACTCACACTTATCTTGAGGCTTTTAGTAGTTTCCATTTACTTGTCTATGAACTGTATAGGCAACCAAGTAGTCCTTTACCGCGGACGCGGCTATTCGAATAGATCATGTTAACCCTGCAGGGGTGTACTTCTTCATACACACTATTGTCACATCCCTAGCTTCTGGTACGCACTAGGCTAGACCTCATGTGTGCATCATGTTTAACTTTTGAGTGAACTTGAAATGGGGATTGCTCAAACCCTAGCATTAAAGGAATTCACTAGGTTCACCTAAAATACTTTCAAGTAAGTCCAAATGGCTTTCAAAAATGTTCATGATTTTTGACAAAGGTGAAAAACCTCTACCAAAAATGATGCCAATATTTTTGGGCCATTATGGATTTTTGAATAATCCATATTGTATTTGAATTGGGGCATTTAAATACTATTAATATTTTTAAATGCTCCAACAATTCTGAAAATAGTTAAGGGCCTCTGTAATAATTCATTTAATGGCCACAATTATTTGCAGGATTTATTAAAATGATTAGGGCTATAAACTAAATCAGAAACAAAACTACAGAAATAGAAAAGAGAAACAAAATAGAAAAAAA
>NW_021200215.1:0-1043 GCF_002162155.2 Triticum dicoccoides
TAGTCCACGAAACATGTCAGAATTGGCCAAAACTGTGAGTGTTGACGACAGACACATAAATGCACCCCGGGGTTCATCAATCGTGGAAATCCCTCTGGGTCTCCAAAACATTGAGTAATAGTGCACGAAACGGACACGATTCGGCAAAATATGTGAGTGTTGATGACCGACACGTAAACGCACCCTGGGGTTCGTCAATCATGGAAATGACTCTGAGACCCCAAAATAGAGTAGTAGTCCAAGAAACGGGCCAGAATCGGCCCAAACTGTGATTGTTGATGACCGACACGTAAGCGCACCTTGGAGTTCGACAACCATGGAAATCGCTTTGGGACCCCAAAACGGTGAGTAATAGTCCATGAAACGGGCCAGAATCGGCCAAAACTGCGAGTGTTGATGACCAACACGTAAGCACACCTTAGAGTTCAACAACAATGGAAATCACTCCGGGACCCCAAAACCGTGAGTAATAGTCCACGAAACATGTCAGAATTGGCCAAAACTGTGAGTGTTGACGACAGACACATAAATGCACCCCGGGGTTCATCAATCGTGGAAATCCCTCTGGGTCTCCAAAACATTGAGTAATAGTGCACGAAACGGACACGATTCGGCAAAATATGTGAGTGTCGATGACCGACACGTAAACGCACCCTGGGGTTCGTCAATCATGGAAATGACTCTGAGACCCCAAAATAGAGTAGTAGTCCAAGAAACGGGCCAGAATCGGCCCAAACTGTGATTGTTGATGACCGACACGTAAGCGCACCTTGGAGTTCGACAACCATGGAAATCGCTTTGGGACCCCAAAACGGTGAGTAATAGTCCATGAAACGGGCCAGAATCGGCCAAAACTGCGAGTGTTGATGACCAACACGTAAGCACACCTTGGAGTTCAACAACAATGGAAATCACTTCGGGACCCCAAAACCGTGAGTAATAGTCCACGAAACATGTCAGAATTGGCCAAAACTGTGAGTGGTGACGACAGACACATAAATGCACCCCGGGGTTCATCAATGGTGGAAATCCCTCTGGGTCTC
>NW_021200216.1:0-1091 GCF_002162155.2 Triticum dicoccoides
TTGATTTCTACCTCCGCAGCTTTCAGCATTGCGAAGAGCTCGGGAATAGTCTTGTTCATCCCTTGCATATTATAGTTCATCAGGAAGCTCTTGTAGCTTGGTGGCAGTGATTGGAGAATTCTGTCAATGACGCAATCATCCGGAAGATTAACTCCCAATTGAATCAAGTGATTATTATACCCAGACATTTTGAGTATATGCTCACTGACAGAACTGTTCTCCTCCATCTTGCAGCTATAGAACTTATTGGAGACTTCATATCTCTCAATTCGGGCATTTGCTTGAAATATTAACTTCAACTCCTGGAACATCTCATATGCTCCATGATGTTCAAAACGTCGTTGAAGTCCCGATTCTAAGCCGTAAAGCATGGCACACTGAACTATCGAGTAGTCATCAGCTTTGCTCTGCCAGACGTTCATAACATCTGGTGTTGCTCCAGCAGCAGGCCTGGCACCCAGCGGTGCTTCCAGGACGTAATTCTTCTATGCAGCAATGAGGATAATCCTCAAGTTACGGACCCAGTCCGTGTAATTGCTACCATCATCTTTCAACTTTGCTTTCTCAAGGAACGCATTAAAATTCAACGGAACAACAGCACGAACCATCTATCTACAATCAACATAAACAAGCAAGATACTTTCAGGGACTAAGTTCATGATAAATTTTAAGTTCAATTAATCATATTACTAAAGAACTCCCACTTAGATAGACATCCCTCTAATCCTCTAAGTGATCACGTGATCCAAATCAACTAAACCATGTCCGATCATCACGTGAGATGGAGTAGTTTCATCGGTGAACATCATTATGTTGATCATATCTACTATATGATTCACGCTCGACCTTTCGGTCTCCGTGTTCCGAGGCCATATCTGTATATGCTAGGCTCGTCAAGTTTAACCTGAGTATTCTGCGTGCGCAACTGTTTTGCACCCGTTGTATTTGAACGTAGAGCCTATCACACCCGATCATCACGTGGTGTCTCAGCACGAAGAACTTTCGCAACGGTGCATACTCAGGGAGAACACTTCTTGATAATTTAGTGAGAGATCATCTTATAATGCTACCGTCAATCAAAGCAAGATAAG
>NW_021200217.1:0-1014 GCF_002162155.2 Triticum dicoccoides
TCACCAGGTATGCCTACAGCACCAATGTTTGTACAGTGACATTTATTCACACACAAATGAAGATATTCTAAGGTTAGAACGAACATCACCTTCAACACCTGGTGTGTATCTTAGTTGGGTGACAGCAGATCGCGCAGTGGGCCTCTCGGCGGTGTGAAAATCCGGCAGAAGAAATCACTTGATCATATATTTGATTATACTTCTGATTGCTCAATCATATATAAAGAACAAAATATAATGGACAAACCAGGTGATAATGATATTGCCGCGTGTGTCCTAGATGGGGTGTGTTCTGCATTAAGAATAGTAGATGTAGCTTTCTTATGAGCCATGTTTAGTGCATACCTCTCCCTTTCCCTTTGTCTCTTCAACTCTTTAGGACCTGCCATTTGGCCTGCGTGACAAAATCTTTACATAGGCTCGAGTTGGTGATATATTTAAGTTACTTACCTGAGTTGGTGATGTTGAATAGGTCCTCAAATTGGGTCCCTAAGTCGTCACGCTGAGTCGTAATTATTGAAATTTTTCTTGTTACAAAATGTCCGGTTTGATTTGAAGGAAATTGGATCATGAAATGGAGCCTGATCGGACATCATCACATCAGCATTTATGCCTGTACCACCAATGTCAGTACAGTAACATTTTTTTACACACAAATGGAGTTCCAAATTTGTTAGGCTGAGAGGATGCCATATGCAACTGTCTCAATCAGGATCTTAGTGTTCCCAATCATGGTTGTTGTACATGAAAGATTTACTTGAGCCATAAACAGGATGGTTGCAGGAGAAAAATAAGTACAATGATTTGGTGTTTTCAATGCTTTGAGCTGAAAAACAGTTCAGATACCTGAATTGCTGATGGTCCTGAAGTCGTTACGCCGAGAGGATGCCATATGCAACTGTCACAATCAGGATCTTAGTGTTCCCAATCATGGTTGTTGTGCTTGAAAGATTTAGTCATGAGCCATAAATAGGATGGTTGTAGGAGAAAAAGAAGTACAATGATTTGGTGCTT
>NW_021200218.1:0-3416 GCF_002162155.2 Triticum dicoccoides
GGTTTTGATGAAGCCTGGCGCCGACAGGTTGAATCATTTACGCAAAAAGGTAGTGTGGGAATTAAAGTAAATGATGATATAGGTCATTACTTCCAGACACATAAAGGCCTAAGACAAGGATATCCGATGTCCACTATCCTGTTTAACATTGTGGTGGATATGTTAGCAATTTTGATAGGAAGGGCTAAGGAAAATGGTCAAGTAGGTGGATTGGTACCTCATCTTGTTGATGGAGGTGTATCCATCCTTCAGTACGCCGATGATACAATTATCTTTATGGAGCATGACTTGGCCAAGGCGAGAAATATGAAGCTTGTGTTATGCCTATTTGAACAATTGACCGGGTTAAAGATTAACTTTCATAAGAGCGAGCTGTTCTGTTTTAGTAGAGCCAAAGAAGAACAGGAGGCTTATAGGCAATTGTTTGGGTGCGAGTTGGGAGAGTTACCCTTCTCTTACCTAGGTATTCCAATCCACCATCGTAGGATGATAAACAGAGAATGGAAGTGCATCGAGGACCGATTTGAGAAGAAACTGAGTTGCTGGAAGGGTAAGCTCATGTCATACGGAGGCCGATTAATCCTGATAAATTCGGTGCTCACGAGTATGTCTATGTTTCTCCTATCGTTCTTTGAGGTCCCAGTTGGTGTCAGGAAAAGACTGGACTTTTATCGATCGCGTTTCTTTTGGCACGGTGATGAGCTTAAAAGAAAATATCGGCTTGCTAAATGGGATATCATCTGTAGTCTGAAAGACCAAGGGGGTCTTTTTATTGAGAATCTAAAAGTTAAGAACAGATGCCTTCTTAGCAAGTGGCTGTGGAATCTCTCATCGGAGAATGATGCTATGTGGGCTCAAATCCTTCGCAGCAAGTACCTCCAGACAAAAACTTTGTCCCAGGTCACAGTCAGGCCGACTGATTCACCTTTCTGGAAAGGACTGATGAAAGTCAAACAATCTTTGTTTAATAGGATGAAGTTTGTTATTAGAAACCGCGCTAGTACACGTTTCTGGGAGGATACTTGGCTCGGCGAGACACCCTTGGCCATTCAATATCCGTCTTTGTACCGTATTGTTCGACGACGTGAGATATTCGTCGCATCGGTATTTCAATCTATCCCCCTTAATATTCAGTTTCGACGGTCGCTAGCGGGCAATCGTTGGGAAGAATGGCTCTGTCTAGTTAGGAGACTGATGGAGGTTCAGCTTTCTCAACAACCCGATGAATTACGCTAGAAACTGACTAAGTCTGGAGTATTCACAGTTAAATCAATGTATATTGATGTTATTAATTCGAACTCCATTCCTACCTCCAAGCATGTTTGGGACGTCAAAGTTCCTTTGAAAATAAAAGTGTTTATGTGGTTTGTTCATAAACAAGTTATTTTAACCAAGAACAACTTGATAAAGCGTAATTGGATAGGACCTACTAGGTGTAGTTTCTGTGCTCGGGATGAGACAATCAGTCATCTCTTTTTTGATTGCCCGTTGGCCAAAGTCCTTTGACGGACGGTCCACATTGCTTTTAATATCTATCCACCAAATTCGGTCAACGCATTATTTGGGACATGGCTTAATGGGATTGAGCCTGACTTAGCGAGACACATTCGGGTTGGAGTTTGCGCTTTGCTGTGGACTATCTGGACTTGCAGAAATGATTTGATTTTTAACAGAATATCACGTATCCATTTTTTGCAGGTTATATTCCGAACCATGGCACTGATCCGTTCGTGGGCGCTACTCACTCCGATAGAGGCCAGGGAGCATTTGGTTACTGGATCTTTCCGCTGGGAGATGGTAGCTCGGGATATCTTCAACCGGTTTGGATGGCGGTCATGTAATAGGATAGGCAATTAGTTTACCTATTTTATTTTTAGTCAGCCGGTTGTGGCGTCTTTTCATGGCTAGTTGGTGTTTCTAGCCTTGTTTGGCTCTGTGTGAGCCGTTTTTGCTTTTTTATTACTTTTGGAGACCTTGGAACCATGTTGGCACTGCTTTATTTGGTTAATAAGATGGCTGAATGCATCACTCTGATGCAAAGGCCGGGGAGTCCCCCCTTTAAAAAAAACGTGTATTTGAGGAAGAAATGTATTGGACAACATTATTTATGGTACTTAAAATCTCCCCCAATGTCTGAAAATGTTCCTCATTGAATCAACATACTGGCCATGAAAAATTTCCGATGTGAGGGGCTTGATGTATTGATGGTTACAGTTTTTCCTCACATAGGTCCCAAATATCTACCGAGGGTCCAACAATGTACGTCGGGGTGGTGATATCAGTATGTAACTAATTCCGGTAGATGGGAAAAACTCGGTAGATTTCCACGTGCCAAAGATAGAGATGAATAATATTATGTAGTTTGGTCCTAAGCATGTAAAACTGTTTGACTCTAACGTGAAGTTCGTAACTTGCAATTCTGAAGTAAGATCATGCAATAAGTTCAATTCTTTGGATAAAGGATATGAACATACCATTTGAGTCTAGACATATAGGACATAATGCCAAAATTCAATCATAGGGTCATATTAAAGACAGTCAAGGAGAATTCTACTATGTTCTCCATTCGAATTTGATTGAAATTGATGTTAAGGATAACGAGTCAATGATTTCGAGTGGATAAAGGCACACTTGATACCGTCGTGTAGAAGTGTTTTTTGAAACCATCGAATATCTGAATAGTCTAGTCAAAGGTTGGGAAGAGCCACTTGCTTTGACTTGGTGCGTTCAATGGGCTTGAGTGGTTCAACATAGACTTTAAGGCGCACACGCCTTAAAATTAGCTTCCATGCATCACATGTAGTGCACATAAAATCAAAATTTTATTAGAATTTAGCATCATTGTTTTCATGACCAATGAAATTGCTGTTAATTTTCATTTAATCCCAGTTTCAGGCCTTCCAAGGCGAGTATGCCGAGGTTGAAATGTAAAACACATTCTGGAAATTATCTTGTATGCAACATGTGCTATGGGTATCATTGCATGTGTGTACAACCCTGACTATAAAGAGACAATGTACTTCCCATATCTGTCTTGTACGATAAAGAGAAGATGTCCTCTTTGTTTTCATCATAAGTATTGGTATGTAAAACATTTTAGCGGAAATCTCCATAGTTTAGTAGGGTACATGCGTGATCAAACCTTAGTCATTGTTAGGTACAAATGGACTTACCCGATATGGATATATCAACCAAGCATTAATATTATAGCATCACTCGTCTTTTTGTTCTGGAGTTTAAAATTAGTGAGCAGTGTATTATGACCTCTTAAGTTTTTTTTTTGCAAGAAATGACCTCTTAAGCTTTGGTGTTTGCTTGAGCACAAGTTGAAGAAAGTTAGTTTTAATACCTAATCAACGAGAGCGTTTCCATGATACAATTAAACTAGTAACTCACCTCATAGTTACCTAAAAAAA
>NW_021200219.1:0-1119 GCF_002162155.2 Triticum dicoccoides
GGGAGTTCTTAAGTAATATGATTAATTGAACTTAAATTTATCATGAACTTAGTCCTGGTAGTATTTTGCAAATTATAGATCAATAGCTCGCGTTGTTGCTTCCCTGTGTTTATTTTGATATGTTCCTAGAGAAAATTGTGTTGAAAGATGTTAGTAGCAATGATGCGGATTGGATCCGTGATCTGAGGATTATCCTCATTGCTGCACAGAAGAATTATGTCCTTGATGCACCGCTAGGTGACAGACCTATTGCAGGAGCAGATGCAAACGTTATGAACATTTAGCTAGCTCAATATGATGACTACTTGATAGTTTAAGTGCACCATGCTTAACGGCTTAGAATCGGGACTTCAAAGACGTTTTGAACGTCATGGACCATATGAGATGTTCCAGGAGTTGAAGTTAATATTTCAAGCAAATACCCAAGTTGTGAGATATGAAGTCTCCAACAAGTTCTATAGCTAAAAGATGGAGGAGAATCGCTCAACTAGTGAGCATGTGCTCAGATTGTCTGGGTACTACAATCGCTTGAATCAAGTGGGAGTTAATCTTCCAGATAAGATAGTGATTGACAGAATTCTCTAGTCACCATCACCAAGTTAGTAGAACTTCATGATGAACTATAATATGCAAGGGATAACGGAAACAACTCCAAGCTCTTCATGATGATGAAATCAATGAAGGTAGAAATCAAGAAAAACATCAAGTGTTGATGGTTGATAAGACCACTAGTTTCAAGAAAAGGGCAAAGGGAAGAAGGGGAACTTCAAGAAGAACGGCAAGCAAGTTGCTGCTCAAGTGAAGAAGCCCAAGTCTGGTCCTAAGCCTGAGACTAAGTGCTTCTACTGCAAAGGGACTGGTCACCGGAAACGGAATCACCCCAAGTGATTGGCGGATAAGAAGGATGGCAAAGTGAACATAAGTATATTTGATATACATGTTATTGATGTGTACTTTACTAGTGTTTATAGCAAATCCTAAGTATTTGATACTAGTTCAGTTGCTAAGATTAGTAACTCGAAACGGGAGTTGCAGAATAAACAGAGACTAGTTAAGGGTGAAGTGACGATGTGTGTTGGAAGTGGTTCCAAGATTGATATGATCATCATCGCACACTCC
>NW_021200220.1:0-1046 GCF_002162155.2 Triticum dicoccoides
TCAATAGTCGCAATTTTGGCTGATTCTGGCCCGTTTCATGGACTATTACTCACCGTTTTGGTGTCCCAAAGCGATTTCGATGGTTGTTGAACCCTAAGGTGCGCTTACGTGTCGGTCATCAACAAACGCAGTTTGGGCTGATTCTGGCCCGATTCTTGGACTATTACTCACCGTTTTGGGGTCCCAAAGCGATTTCCATAGTTGTTGAACCCAAAGGTGCGCTTACGTGTCGGTCATCAACACTCGCAGTTTTGGCCGATTTTGGCCCGTCTCTTGGACTATTACTCACTGTTTTGGGGTCCTGGAGTGATTTCCACGATTGACGAACCCTGGGGTGCGTTTGCGTGTCGATCATCAACACTCGCAGTTTTGGCCGATTCTGTCCCTTTTCGTGACTATTACCTAGTTTTGGGGCCCCGGTGTGATTTCCACAACTGACGAACCGCAGGGTGCGTTTACATGTCGGTTATCAACACTCACAATTTTGGCCAATTCTGGTTCATTTCGTGCACTATTACTCACCGTTTTGGGGTCCTAGAGTGATTTCCATGATTGACGATCCCTGGGGTGCATTTATGTGTCGGTCATCCACACTCCCAGTTTTGGCTGACTCTGCCCCGTTTCATGGATTATTACTCATCGTTTTGGGGTCCCGGAGCGATTTCCACGATTGACGCACCCCGGGGTGCGTTTACGTGTCGCTCACCAGCAATCCTAATTTTGTTCGATTCTGGGCTCTTCCATGGACTATTACTCACCATTATGGGGTCCCAGCGCTATTTCCACATTCACAATCCCCGGGGTGCGTTTATGTGTACGTCGTCAATAGTCGCAATTTTGGCTGATTCTGGCCCGTTTCATGGACTATTACTCACCGTTTTGGTGTCCCAAAGCGATTTCGATGGTTGTTGAACCCTAAGGTGCGCTTACGTGTCGGTCATCAACAAACGCAGTTTGGGCTGATTCTGGCCCGATTCTTGGACTATTACTCACCGTTTTGGGGTCCCAAAGCGATTTCCATAGTTGTTGAACCCAAAGGTGCGCTT
>NW_021200221.1:0-2005 GCF_002162155.2 Triticum dicoccoides
GACTCCAAGTCTGTCAACATGATTGTGGGCAACAATGAGAATGGTGCATCTGGGTACGGTAATCTATTTACTGTTTTTTCAGTGTTTCAGCCTACCGATTGGTGGGTGGATACAGGTGCAGGTGTTCATGTGTGTGCTGACATTTCATTGTTCTCTTCTTACCAGGTCACAGGCCACGGGTCCGTATTGATGGGGAATGGCGCGAGTGCTTCTGTTCATGGTGTTGGCACGGTCGATCTGAAGTTTACTTCGGGAAGGATCGTGCAGCTGAAGAACGTGCAGCATGTCCCCGCCATCAAGAAGAACCTCGTTAGTGGCTCCCTTCTATGTAGAGAAGGGTCTAATAAATTAGTTGTTACTAAGTATGGACTATTTGTTGGAAAAGGTTATGAGAGCGGAGGGATGTTCCGCCTTTCCCTCGCAGATTTCTGTAATAAAGTCATGAACCATGTTCATTCGAGTGTTAATGAATCTGAGGTTTGGCATTCACGTCTTTGTCACATAAGTTTCGGTGTTATGACGCGGCTAGCTAAGTTGGATTTAATCCCGAGTTTCACTTTAGCCAAAGGTTCTAAGTGCCTATCATGTGTGCAAGCTAAGCAACCTCGCCAGCCTCACAAGGCTGCGGAGGAGAGACACTTGGCACCATTAGAACTCATACATTCTGATCTTTGTGAGATGAACGGTGTATTGACTAAAGGTGGAAATAAATACTTCATGACATTGATAGATGATTCCACTAGATATTGCTATGTGTATCTGTTAAATACTAAATATGAGGCTCTACATTACTTTAAAATCTATAAGGCAGAAGTTGAGAATCAACTTGAAAAGAAAATTAAACGATTCCGTTCAGATCGTGGTGGAGAGTACTTCTCGAGTGAGTTTGATTCCTTCTGTGCAGAACACGGCATTATTCATGAGAGGACGCCTCCCTATTCACCCCAGTCAAACGGGGTTGCCCGAGCAGAAAAACCGTACTCTAACTGATCTGGTTAACGCCATGTTAGATACGTCGGGTTTATCCAAGGCATGGTGGGGGGAGGCTATATTGACGGCATGTCATGTCCTGAATAAAGTTCCGATAAAGGATAATGATATCACTCCCTATGAGAGATGGGCAAAGAGAAGGACAACACTCTCGTACTTGCGTACTTGGGGATGTTTGGCGAAAGTCAACGTGCCGATCCCCAAAAAGCGTAAGCTTGGACCCAAGACTGTGGACTGCGTTAATTTGGGCTACGCTAAGAACAGCGTTGGCTATAGATTTCTAGTAGTGAAATGTGAGTTACCTGACCAGAAGGTCGGTACAATCATAGAGTCTAAGGATGCTACATTCTTTGAGGATATTTTTCCTATGAGAGATATGCAAAGCACTACTAGACAGGAATCTGAGGAGACTCCTGAGCCTGCCATTCCTATGGAATATTATGAACGAACACATGATGAAAATCCTGAGGAGGATGACGAGGAAACCCTTTGGTAGGGGCAAGAGACAAAGGACTGCAAAGACCTTTGGTGATGATATCTTCGTGTACCTCGTGGATGATACTCCCACTTCTATCTCAGAAGCGTATGCCTCTCCAGAAGCTGACTACTGGAAGGATGCGGTTCGTAGCGAGATGGATTCCATCATGGCTAACGGGACATGGGAGATCACTGAGCGTCCCTATGGTTGCAAACCATTGGGATGTAAGTGGGTGTTCAAGAAAAAGCTTAGGCCCGATGGTACGATTGAAAAGTACAAGGCCAGGCTTGTGGCCAAGGGCTATGACCAGAAAGAAGAGGAAGATTTCTTTGATACTTATTCACCTGTGGCTAGACTGACCACCATTCGAGTATTACTCTCGTTGGCGGCCTCACATGGTCTTCTCGTCCATCAAATGGATGTTAAGACGGCTTTTCTGAATGGAGAGCTAAATGAGGAAATCTACATGCAACAGCCAGATGGCTTTGTGATAGATGGTCAGGAAAGGAAGGTGTGTAAGTTGCTGAAATCTTTATA
>NW_021200222.1:0-935 GCF_002162155.2 Triticum dicoccoides
TATGTATTTCGAAATTACATGGGCCTGGCCCAATAAAAAGGTGACGCAGCACCTATAATAGCCTCGGGACGAAATTTATGAAGTGGCATCTTGTATATTTCGTCCAAGGCTTCATGTACCCATTATGGTGGCTTCAAAGTCCTGAAATCATCACTTGTAACTCCGTTCTTGTTCCCCTTGCGCATGGCATCATCTCCATGCTTGTTCTTGCTCCAATGTTCATCCTTCTCCAAGCTAGGCCCTTCATTTGTAAGCAAAACAAATGTATCCAATTTAGGCAGCATCATATTCTCATGAACATTAGAATCATTACCAAGAAACGAAAGTACCTGATAATTTAATTGGCGTGCGCGAGCTCTGGTAATTGGTCCCGTATATGTAGCAGTAGGGGCTGTGGGTGTAACAATGGTATTGATGTCCTCATCATCCTCCCCTTCTTGAAATGAAGTCGTCCTCGACGGAAACTCATCTTCCTTACCCAAATAAGTCTTCAAATCTGCAATGTTAAAAGTGGACTAACCCCAAAATCTGCAGGCAGCTCAAGTTTATATGCATTATCATTTATTTTCTCTAACACCTTAAAGGGACCATCAGCACGTGGCATTAGCTTTGATTTGCGCAAATCAGGAAATCTATCCTTACGCAAATGTAACCAAACAAGATCTCCAGGTGCAAACACAACATGTTTTCTACCCTTATCTCCAGCAAGTTTATATTTAGCATTCATACGCTCAATGTTTTCCTTAGTTAACTCATGCATTTTTAAAATCAATTCAGCACGTTGTTTAGCATCAAAATTAACCTTCTCCGAAGATGGAAGAGGCAACAAATCAATAGGTGCACGAGGTAGGAAACCATACACAACTTCAAAAGGGCACATCTTAGTAGTAGAATGCAATGAACGATTATAAGCAAATTCAATATGAGGCAAGCAT
>NW_021200223.1:0-1740 GCF_002162155.2 Triticum dicoccoides
GCCAGGCTGCGACGACTTGTTACCTCCGATTCGACCCGTCGGGGCCGACGATGATGACGTGATGACCCTCAGCGCCTGCCTGAGCTGGCCCCTGCTTTGGCCGAAGAGCCAGATTCGTTTGGGGGCGGGGGACACCACCCCAAAGACAACACCGCCAGTCGTGCCGGCGCCAAGTCGGCCCCATGGCAAGACCGCCGTAACGGTGCCGGACATCCCTATGCCACTGGATCCAAACATGCATATGGCACAGGATCAGAACGACGACGACGACGACGATGATACATTTGGCAACGTCGATCAGTACTTTGCCGAGCATGGGTACGATGGCGACTTCATGGGGCCTCCTTCTCAAGAACCAAACCCAACAAAAGACGTGTGCGATCTAGCTCATACCGCGGAGAAGCCAAGTTGCAACAGGCGCCGTCTGGCGTTCAGCTCTCAGGAGATGCCTCCAGCTGCCGACTTCACCGAGCCTCAGATAGGCGAGGTGCGAAATATTATCAGCCCCAACACACTCAAGAAGGCGGTCTGTGAGCAGAACTCGGTCCCATTACAGGAGAAGAAGAAGGCACGCAAAAGAAAGACTAAGAAGGGTGCGAGCCAGCCGGCACTGAGTACGATCCGTGCTCAGGACGGGCCACCTTCACCGCAGGATATCTCGAGGAGGGTGCATGTGGCGGGTAGGGCGATGCTACCACCAAATATGCTCAATGCTGCAACCGGTGCTATGCGGAGTCTGCACGACAGTGTTCTTTCTTTGGAGAAGCGGCGTCTCAGAGAGAAGGATGTGGCATACCCGGTTTTCGTGGCCAAGGTGCCAGAGGGCAAGGGCTTTGTGGATGGCGACATCAGGGGTACGATCGTCTTGCGGTTTGATGACATCTTTGCTATGTTTAACCTTCATCCGCTGCACTACACCTTCGTTCGGCTATTTTCGCTGAGTATGGAGATGCGGATCATTCGCGACAAGACCCCGGACATCGTGATAGTCGACCCCTTCTACATGCGTGCCAAGATCTTGGGCAGCGCTGGGGACCGGCAAGTCGCGAGTTCTTACCTCGAAGGCGTCATTCTGGCAAACCAAGATAAGGATAACTTCCTCGTGCCTTACTTTCCCGAGTAAGTCCTCCCCTCAACCGTCCCGTAACATATGAATTCTTACTTTTCGATCGTTTTTCTTTTAACATTCCGTGTTTTCTGCAGTGACACACGTTGCACGCTCATCCTCCTAAGCCCCAAATATTCCATGGCCACGTATTTCGACCCGGACCGTCAGTCGAACGTAGACTACACAAATGTCAAGAAGGTTCTTGATGATGTTCTCCCCGGCTACGCCCAATCTGGAGGCACCTTCACCAGGCCTATTCGTAAGTACGGCAAGCACGTGTTCTCCCACAATACGACGTTCTGCTGCGTCAAGCAGCCGCCTGGCGGTCAGAAGGGTGCCTACTACGCCATCCATCACATGCGGGCGATCGTACGGGACCATCATCAACTTCTGCTACCGAGTAAACTCCAAGATTGGGCCGCGAGCGTGTCGGCAATCCAGGACGCGGACCTCCGACAAGAATTCTTTCGCATCCAATCGGAGTTTGCGGAAATCATCCATCAAGATGTCCTTCGTACCTCGGGGCAGTTCTACCTCAGAAATCAACCGTCCAACAGTGACATCGACACAATGCTACAAATGCAGGATGACAACGCCCGTTCTTTCATGACTCCCACGATAGACGGCGGCTT
>NW_021200224.1:0-1937 GCF_002162155.2 Triticum dicoccoides
GACTGTCGCGGTAGCGATGCACGACGTGGCTAGGCAGAGCACAGAAAGCACCGGGGAGATCAGAAAGCAGTCTGGGCCAAAAACTCAAGACTGCATATCATATGTACTGGGTACAATACAATCACACATGCATGCATGCATGATGATATCTTGCCTGTCGTCACCAGATCAAATCCTTTGATTGGCCATGTACGGATGTACCGGCGACCTCACCATCAAACTCTATTAACTGCAATTTTCTTTTATTTCATTCCATGCATGCGTACATTTGTTTGTTGCCATACTATTGTTTACCAGACGTCACCTGGATTGGATCGACTGAGGCTCAATGATGTTATTTTAGTTTTTATAAACTTCTTGCTATGTGGATGAGTCAACACCAATGCATGCATGTACCACTTTCACGTGCTCCGGTCCACTCCAGTGCATCTCTACACATGCACGCATGATTCTTGGTCAAGCCTCGTCACCAGATCAAATCCTGCGATGCATATGATGCAAATAGCAGAGTGGCTAATACCACACAACAAGCACTAGATCCAATTGCATGTAATTACTAGTAGAAAAAGGGTCAAATGTGAGACATATTAGTCTTGGTTTGCATTTGAGCCGGCACTAATGTGACCGGTTCAAATGGCTAGGCGGGAGGGGATCTTTAGTACCGGTTCAGTGCGAACCTTTAATACCGGTTCATGCCACGAACCGGTACTAAAGATGCTGGGGCCCGGCCAACACCTTTAGTACCGGTTCATGGGACGAACCGAAAGTAAAGAGGTTGTGGCAGGCCGTTTTTAGTCCCACCTCGCTCCTCTAGCAAGATTTTTACCATCTTAAATATGTTACTTCTCAAACTATCACAAGCATTTGGTCTTCATTGAACTCTGTGTGTATAATTTGTGGACTCAATATGAGTCTTCACCGGTTTCTAAACCGTTGAGTACTCATATTGACAATTCAGATTGTACACAAAAAGATCATTTGAACTCCAGACTTTTTTTGCGTTCAGTATGCAGCATTCAAAGCGACGTCATCAACTTCCAACACGTTCTGACATCATTTATTGTTTTTCAGTCATTTACCAATTTGTTTAGGGACCTAAATAACCGTGAAACAGTAAATCACAACAAAATGAACTCTGAAAATGTTAAAACTTGGCATGGTATCATCATTTCACCCACATAGCATGTGCGAAAGAGTACAGAGTGTAACGGCAAAAACTGGACGCACTTCGTGTACAAACTGGACAATCTCTTTCAGAGTATCAAGGTTTCGGACGAGAACTCATCTGTTACACGGGCACTTCATTTTTTTTAAACTTATTTGAACTCCAGACTTCTTTTGCATTCAGTATGCAGCATTTAAAGCGACGTCATCAATTTCCAACACGTTCTGACATCATTTGCTGTTTTCAGTCATTTACCAATTTGTTTAGAGAGCTAAATGACCGTGAAACAGTAAATCACAACAAAATAAACTCTGAAAATGTTGAAACTTGGCATGGTATCATCATTTCACCCGCATAGTATGTGCGAAAGAGTAGAGAGTGTCACGGCAAAAACTGGACGCACTTCGTGTACAAACTGGACAATCTCTTTCGGAGTATCAGGTTTTCGGACGAGAACTCATCTGTTACACGGGCACTTCATTTTTTAAAACTTATTTAAACTCCAGACTTTTTTTGCGTTCAGTATGCAACATTCAAAGTGACGTCATTAATTTCCAACACGTTCTGACATCATTTGCTGTTTTTCAGTCATTTACCAATTTGTTTAGAGAGCTAAATGACTGTGAAACAGTAAATCATAACAAAATGAACTCTAAAAATGTTGAAACTTGGCATGGTATCATCATTTCACCCGCATAGCATGTGCGAAAGAGTAGAGAGTGCCACGAAAAAACTGAACGCACTTCGTGTACAAACTGGACAATCTCTTTCG
>NW_021200225.1:0-1837 GCF_002162155.2 Triticum dicoccoides
GGGTGTGGTTTTAGGTGGTCTGGTGTTGTCAGAGTACTATGTGGTAGACGTCCTGACTCCCACAAACCTCCCCAGCTTTCCATCCGGATTGCAGGAATTCTCAACCGGACGTGCCCACAGATATTTTCGGCACTGCGTTGGAGAAAAAAAATGTTTGGACGCTTTAGATTAGACGTTTGCATACGTCTCAAAGCACGGTGATGGAGATTCCCCAACAACCATTAAGAATTGTAATAGACAAACTGATAATCACACATTGAACTATCATCCTATAAATTCCCCTTGCATGGTTCAACAAGCTACAAAAAGTAGGTCATGATATATATAAGAGGGAGTAGCCTAGCTAAGTTTTTCCTCTTTCACTTACTCACATGGTCATAATATGAGAGGATGTGTCCTTACTTTTGCATCTTGACCTTAATTTTCCCCATGACACTTCTCAGTACCCATCAATAGAAAACCGCAAGTACTACAAATACAAGGGAGCTAACAAACTAGGATAAAATTGGGTTGACCTCAGTTGCGTGTCAATGGTTGGCTTGCAACAGGGACAAGAAAAAGGAGGGTGCCCCAATTGCATGCCGGGGATAGAGTTGCAACTAGGGAAAAAATGGCCAGCCCCCGAGTTGTGTGTCGATGGTAAACTTGCAACTGGGAGATAAATGGATATCACCCCCAGTTGCATATCAAGGGTGGAGTTGCAACTGGATAAAAAATGGCCAGGCCCCTAGTTGCTTACTTAGGGTGGAGTTGCAACTAGCATAAAAACGTTGGGCCCCAATTGCATCTAAGGGTTGAAGTTGGACTTTGAAAAAAGACAAAATGGATTGAGGGTTGAAGTTGGACTTGCAAATAAGACAAAATAGATTGGGCCCTAGTTCCATGTTCACATACACTTGAAAACTCTTATAGCCCTACTACAGTTTTCATCATTTCCATTTCTCTCTTGTTCTTAGTTGTTACACTTCTGCACATTAACTCTTGTTCACGCACTCTTGCAATGCTTTCACCTTTGCACCACTTTTACTTGGGATCATAAATAACTCGCAGAGACATTTTGATAAACATCCACAAGAGGTGAAAGACCATTTTCTCTGCTCTGTATGGGATCGATACTCTCACTTTGGAAGAGCTACAAATAAACATGTGCATTTGCAAGGCATGGGTTAACTCCCATGGAAATGTATCTGCCTACGACACCGTTGCATGGCGGCTATTCCTCTTCTTCAATAGCATGATATTTGGTGGGATAAAAGGTGCTCAATCAAAATAGAATGTTTCTATAAAGAGTGGTGGATGCCGAAACGTTACAGTTTTGGGTGGAGGGCAATGAGTCGGTGAATGAGGTGGTGAGAATAAATGTGAAGCGTTCGAAAATGCTAGACAAAGAGATGTCAAATATATCAAAAAAATAGACGTCAAATGAGAGCTGATGGGTGTGGACACTTGAGAGGGCGCGAATATAGCCAGAGGTTTAGCTTACCCGTGATTGCAATGAATTGCAGATATATTGGACACTACAAGAAATCTGTTAATCCATGACGGATTTCGGGTGACGTTCTGAAAATCTGTCATAGTTGATGACGGTTTTCCCATGTCCGTCATGGGAACCGTCATCGCTCTGCAAGATACAATGTGCCCAGAAACTTCGGGAAGCCGTCATCACAGCCTTTTCGTTTTGGTAATACATCTAACTTCTTCCTAAACCATCATGGCCGGCGAGGAGAAGGTGATACAAAAAAGACTCGACAGGCTGAGCTTTTGTTTCTTTAATTAAAATTGTCCCTAATTTGATGCAAAAAAAACATTGTCCAAAGTCCAAACCGTCACGGCCTGT
>NW_021200226.1:0-1218 GCF_002162155.2 Triticum dicoccoides
AGGACCATTCCTAAAACAATGCGACTGATTCATTTTAACAGAGACATGATCTTAACAATACCTTGGTTAAACATGTAGAAAGAACTACAAAGTAGGATAGTACCATTCCTAAAACAATGCGACTGATTCATTTTAACAGAGACAAAAAAGGAATCAGTTACTGGCCAATAAAGGAGGATGAAACATGCGGCCACAAAAATGTAATCCCGCCAATCCCTAACAAGTGTTGCAGTTTTGAGCTAAGATTCAGTAGTTAATTAATTCTGAGAGTGGCATTGGTTAATTTTACCAGCGGCATTAGATTAACAAAAAGCATACACAGTTCCAGGGGAGAGTGGGCGCAACAACAGCATGTGCTTTCATTTACTTATAAAGGGGGTGATGCAGAGTTTTATTGTAAGAAAGAAACAAGCATCATGTCTGGGTTGGAACAATTTCGCTCACTTACTGGTAAAAGACAGCAGTTGAATAGCTTCAATTCAACATTTATCCAAAACATTACCAATACAAGTAGCACAACATCTCAAAGCACATTGCAGTGGATGAAAGTTGGTACTGACCTTTCTTGACCAAGATTTGAAACAGCTCGGGAGAAGGATTTGAACGAAATCCCAACACGTATATGAAAATCCGATCTCCTTTTGTGTAGTTCCACCAAAATTAAGCAAAGTCGCCGGTGTGACATTCAAGTTGAACTGCAAAAAACACTCCTAAAACATAAGTGTTTCGCCTAGCGAAGCAAAATGTCGCAATAACAACAAGTTGAATAGATATACCTGTTTAAACAGATGCAAAAAAGGAATCAATTACTGGCTAATAAAGGAGGATGAAACATGCGGCCACAAAAATGGTAATCCCGCCAATCCCTAACAAGTGTTGCACTTTTGAAATAAGATTCGGTAGTTAATTCTAAGAGTGGCATTGCTTAATTTTACCAGCGGCATTAGATTAACGAAAAGCATAAACAGTTCCAGGGGAGAGTGGGCGCAACAACAATATGTGATTCCGTCTACTTATAAAGGGGGTGATGCAGAGTTTGTTGTAACAAAGCAACAAGAATCATGTCTGGGTTGGTCCAATTTTTGTTCACTACTTAATGGGAAAAGACACCAATACAATAGCTTCAATTCAACATTTATTTAAAACAGTACCAATACAAGTAGCACAACATCTCAAAGTACACTGCACAATCATGTGGATGAAGGCCTGTACTGACCT
>NW_021200227.1:0-1109 GCF_002162155.2 Triticum dicoccoides
AATCTGGAAGTGTTGAGGCGGTTGCAAACGCCCAGCACGCGTCTCCGAGGTGTGCCCCCCTCTCACGGACGCCGCCGCCGCCGGCACCTGGAGGGGGGAAACGGACGCGTCGGGTCTACACGGAGTGGATGTAGCTGTGGGTTTGGCCCGGATGTTGCTCCAAAGTGTTCCTCTGGGCCGACCTAACACAACCGGGTGGAGAGGTCCACTGGTCAAAGCCCGTCCGTGCAAAGTCAAAGGGCTAGATCTCGTGGTCAAACGCTACAGGGTTAGCCGGGACGGGGGCCCTGGGGGGTAGCAATGCCACCGGAGCGTCGTACCAGGCCCTCATACATGCGGGGTGGTGTTGTGGCATGTCCGAAGAGGCGGCACGCGTCTCCGGGTTGTGGCCCCCCTCACGGACGGCAATGAAACGGTAGTAGACGTTATGCGGTAACGATGCAGCGTGAATATTATTAAATACTTGGAGCGCGATAAAATCATGAGTTTTTTACACAACGTGGGCACATGTGCTATAGGACTGATGGTAATTTTTCATAATTTTTTGTGATGGAGAAGTATCTGAACACTTCCCTCTACGCGGATTGCTCTTCGCACGTCTACGACTGTGGCCGGCGGCCTCCGGGGGCTAGCATACCGTCAAATCTTGCGTAGGCGCACTGGTGGAAAAAAGGCCTTTGGTCGCGGTTCGCAAGTGCCATTAGTCGCGGTTGCGCAACCGCGACCAAATAAGCGCGACTAAAGCCCCCCACCTTTAGTCGCGGCTCCTTAAGAACCGCGACTAAAGGCCCGTCCACGTGGGCGCCAGGCGGCCGTCGGGGCGGAGGACCTTTAGTCGCGGTTCTTCTGGCCAACCGCGACTAAAGGCCGCCACAGGTTTAGGGTTTTAGCCCCCCCCCCCTAAACCTGTTTTCTGTTTAATTTGTATTGTTTTATTTCTTTTGTGCTTTATTTTAATTTTGAAGGAGTTTCATATATTCTACGGTACTACATACATGCATATGAATGTACAATTTCAAATAAATTTGAAATTAGAACCAAAAAGAATTCAAGAGGAATATACAATATATATTCAATATCATCGGATGACCATATACAATTTTGAACAA
>NW_021200228.1:0-687 GCF_002162155.2 Triticum dicoccoides
TGTAAAATTATTTATAATAGGCTATAGAGCTAGTTCAACTCTAGTGTAAAATTATTTGAACTAGCTTATAGAGCTAGTTCAACTCTAGTGTAAAATTCTTTGTACTTGGATATAGAGCTAGTGCAACTCTAGTGTAAAATTATTTCAACTGGGTTATAGAGCTAGTTCAACTCTAGTGTAAAATTATTTGAGCTAGCTTATAGAGCTGGATCAACTCTAGTGTAAAATTATTTCAACTTGCTTATAGAGCTAGTTCAATTATAGTGTAAAATTATTTGTACTAGGCTATAGAGCTAGTTCAACTCTAGTGTAAAATTATTTGAACTAGCTTATAGAGCTAGTTCAACTCTTATGTAAAATTCTTTGTACTAGGCTATAGAGCTAGTTCAACTATAGTGTAAAATTATTTAAACTGGCTTATAGAGCTAGTTCAACTCTAGTGTAAAATTATTTGTACTAGGCTATAGAGCTAGTTCAACTCTAGTGTAAAATTATTTGTACTAGGCTATAGTGCTAGTTCAACTCTAGTGTAAAATTATTTGAACTAGCTTATAGAGCTAGTTCAACTCTAGTGTAAAATTATTTGTACTAGGCAATAGAGCTAGTTCAACTCTAGTGTAAAATTTATTGAACTAGCTTACAGTGCTAGTTCAACTCTAGTGTAAAATTATTTGTAGTAGGCTATAT
>NW_021200229.1:0-918 GCF_002162155.2 Triticum dicoccoides
GAAAACAATTATGAGAGGATGGCAACAATCTAGCACCATGAATCTTGAAGAGAATAGAGCAAGATTAAAGAGAAACTCTTCTTCGGTCTTCAAATGATGAGAATGACAACGAGAAACACCACCAAGAATTATAGAGGCACACCGGAAGAATCAAAAGCGAAGAGGTTAAGCCAACTATGAAAAGAATTTGAAAGATCTTGGAGAAAAGCATTTGACTGATGATAACTCATTCTTATGTCAAACTTGGAGAAGAATTTAGGATGGCTCTGGAAAAATAGAAGAGTCAGGTAAGATCCTGGGAAAAGACCTGTGGGTTAGGGCCCACTCAAAAGAGCACCGTTTAAAAGATTTAAAAGAGATGTTGCCCCGGTTGAATTAAATGACTTGAATGAGATACCAATCTCGAAAGAGCTTGAACGAATGCAGAGTGGAAACACGAATCTTCGAGATATATTGAGCACTCCGGAATAACAAATAGCGAGAAGTAGAATGATAATGAGGTGCACCGGTATGAGAAGACATTGAAATGAGGAAAAATGTATGATCAACAAAACTTGACTTGAATCCACCGGAGAAGAGAAAGGAATGAGGAATGACGAACTAGTAGAACATCTTCTTGAAAACCAGCGGGTAAGAACATTGACGGAAAAGAATGGAGAAACTTCACAAAAATAAAAGGATACTTGGTAAAGAAATCTTAGTCCTTGAGGAAAAAGGGTGGGTGGGCGGGAAAAACAAAGGCAACTTGGAGACGGATGAAACAAACACCGTTGAGAAGAAATGATAATTGGTCTTGCTGATGTTGAAGTGATCGGATCCACTTGAAGAGAAACACGCCGGTTGAAAAAGGATTGACATGACAATCTCGATTGTCGAGAAGGATTGGTATTCACATCGGAGTATGAGAACACCATTTCG
>NW_021200230.1:0-991 GCF_002162155.2 Triticum dicoccoides
TTTGTCCATCAGTTTGGGGGTGACAAGTAGTACTAAAAAGAAGTTTAGTCCCCAACTTAGCCCATAAACATCTCCAAAAGTGGCTAAGAAATTTAGTATCACGATCTGAAACAATAGTATTTGGCACACCATGCAAGCGAATAATTTCACGAAAGAACAAATCAGCAACATTAACAGCATCATCGCTTTTATGACATGGTATAAAGTGTGCCATTTTCGAGAATCTATCCACGACAACAAATATGCTATCCCTCCCCTTCTTTGTTCGAGGTAAACCTAAAACAAAGTCCATAGATATATCCTCCCAAGGAACACTAGGTACAGGCAAAGGCATATATAAACCATGAGGATTGAGTCGTGACTTAGCTTTTTGACATGTAGTGCAGCGAGCAATAAAATGCTCAACATCCCGTCTCATCTTTGGCCAAAAGAAATGTGTAGCAAGTACGTCCTCTGTCTTCTTCACGCCAAAGTGTCCCATTAATCCTCCTCCATGCGCCTCCTGCAACAACAAAAGACGAACGGAGCTAGCTGGAATGCATAGCTTGTTAGCACGAAACACAAATCCATCGTTAACAACAAACTTATTCCACATTCTTCCTTCTTTACAATTCTGCATTACATCTTTAAAATCAGCATCATGCACATATTGATCTTTGATGGTCTCCAAACCAAATATTTTGAAGTCAAGTTGTGAAAGCATAGTATAGCGACGAGACAATGCATCAGCAATAACATTTTCTTTTCCCTTCTTGTGTTTAATGACATAAGGGAAATTCTCAATGAATTCAACCCATTTAGCATGTCTACGATTCAGTTTAGCTTGACTTTTAATATGTTTCAAAGATTCATGATCAGAATGTATAACAAATTCTTTGGGCCATAAATAATGTTGCCATGTTTCTAAAGTCCGAACAAGAGCATATAATTCTTTATCATAAGTAGAATAATTCAGACTAGGCCCACTCAATTTTCCAGAAAAGTATGCAAC
>NW_021200231.1:0-953 GCF_002162155.2 Triticum dicoccoides
GCCGAGCCCCCTGCTGGCCGTTCCCGCCGCTCGCCGGAGCTGGCCGGCCCTTTCCCCTCCTCGCCCGCCGATTTGGGCGAACGCCCAGTCGGGCGCGCCCGACCCGCAAGCCCCCCCGGGCCACTGACCACAGGGCCCCGCCCCAAAACGTTTTTTTTTCTTTGAAAAAAAGGAATAAAAATATATATATATATATAATATAATAAAATAAATATAATTAATAGAAATAAAAATGATTTAATAAAATTAATTATTAATTAATTAATTAATTAAGTAATTAATTAAGTTAATTAATTAAGTTAATTAAATCGGTTTAATTAATTGAGTTAACTAGTTAATTTTAATTAAACTATAATTAGGATTAATCTAAACCCTAAATAACCTAAACAGAGAATGACAAGTGGGACCCACAGGACCCACATGTTAGGTTGACCAGGTCAGCGGTCAACGTTGACTGCTGACGTCAGCATGACATCATGCTGACGTCATAAATCCATTTTTTGAATTAATTAATTAATTAATTAAATTCCAGAAATTAATAAAATCTTTAGAAAATCATAACTTTTAATCCGTAACTCGGATTAAATTATTTTCAACATGAAAGTTGCTCAGAACGACGAGACGAACCCGGATACGCAGTCCGTTCGTTCGCCACACACCCCTAACCTATCGAACTCGCAACTTTCCCCCTCCGGCTCCTCTGCCCGAAAACGCGAAACACCGGGAATACTTTCCCGGATGTTTCCCCCCTTAACCGGTACCACCTCATACCACGTTAGGGCACACCTAGCACCGCTCATTGTCACGTCACGCATCGTCGTGTTTATGTTTGCATTGTATTCATTGTTTCTTCCCCCTCTTATCTCCGGTAGACTACGAGGCCGACGCTGATGCCACCGAGTACGACTACGTCACCGATGACCCCTCCTTGTCTGAGCAACCAGGCAAGCCCC
>NW_021200232.1:0-1235 GCF_002162155.2 Triticum dicoccoides
CGTGCGAGGACGTCGCGCCTTAGCAATCGCTAAACCAACACCGAGAGGTTATTGACCACGCCGGAGCACGATCAACCTGACCACGAGGGTCTGTTTCCTGCGAGCAAACGAAGAACAAGCAAGAAACTAAGATTGCAATCTGGATATTGCGAATATAAGATGAAAGCTTTATTGATCAAGGTGGGGTTCTGTGACGCCTTTGTCTGGTCATTGAACACAAACGAAGTACGCGAAGTTGCAGCTATGGCGAACTTTTAATCTAAACAAAACCCAAAGTCTAAACGATGCCCTAAGGGCTGTATATATGGAGGAAGAGGGGGAGAATTTCGTGGCCCTTGGTGGAGGGGTCCGAAATCAACCCTATCTCTTGTTTCCCCACACATACGGACTCTAAAAATAGCCTATACTTATGTATTTCGAAATTACATGGGCCTGGCCCAATAATAAGGTGACGCAACACCTAAAATAGCCTCGGGACGAAATTTATGAAGTGGCGTCTTGTATATTTCGTCCAAGGCTTCATGCACCCATTATGGTGGCTTCAAAGTCCTGAAATCATCACTTGTAACTCCGTTCTTGTTTCCCTTGCGCATGCCATCATCTCCATGCTTGTTCTTGCTCCAATGTTCATCCTTCTCCAAGCTAGGCCCTTCATTTGTAAGCAAAACAAATGTATTCAATTTAGGCAGCATCATATTCTCATGAACATTAGAATCATTACCAAGAAACGAAAGTACCTGGTAATTTAGTTGGCGTGCACGAGCTCTAGTAATTGGTCCAGTATATATAGCAGCAGGGGCTGTGGGTGTAACAATTGTACTGATGTCCTCATCATCCTCCCCTTCTTGAAATGAAGTCGTCCTCGACGGAAGTTCATCTTCCTCACCCAAATAAGGCTTCAAATCTGCAATGTTAAAAGTGGGACTAACCCCAAAATCTGCAGGCAGCTCAAGTTTATATGCATTATCATTTATTTTCTTTAACACCTTAAAGGGACCATCAGCACGTGGCATTAACTTTGATTTGCGCAAATCAGGAAATCTATCCTTACGCAAATGTAACCAAACAAGATCTCCAGGTGCAAACACAACATGTTTTCTACCCTTATCTCCAGCAAGTTTATATTTAGCATTCATGCGCTCAATGTTTTCCTTAGTTAACTCATGCATTTTTAAAATCAATTCAGCACGTTGTTTAGCATCAAAATTAACCTTCTCCGAAGATGGAAGAGGCAA
>NW_021200233.1:0-945 GCF_002162155.2 Triticum dicoccoides
TGAGTAATATTGCATGAAACGGGTCAGAATTAGACAAAACTGTGAGAGTTGAAGACCAACACGTAAACGCACCCCGCGGTTCGTCCAACGTGGAAATGACTCGGGGACCCCAATACAGAGTAATAGTCCAAGAAATGGGCCAGAACTGTGATTGTTGATGACCGACATGTAAGCACACCTTGGGGTTCAACAACTATGGAAATCGCTTCGGGACCCCAAAACGGTAAATAATATTCCACGAAACGGGTCAGAATAGGACAAAACTGTGAGTGTTGACGACGGACACATAAACGCACCCCGGGGTTCATCAATCATAGAAATCGCTCTGGGTCCCCAAAACGCTGAGTAATAGTGCATGAAACCATGAGTAATAATCCATGAAATGAGAATCGCTTTGGGACCCCAAAACGACGAGTAATAGTCCATGAAACGGGCTAGAAACGGCCGAAACTGCGAGTGTTGATGATCGACACGTAAGGCGCACCTTGGAGTTTGATAACCATGGAAATCACTCCGGGACCCGAAACGGCGAGTAATAGTGCATGAAACGGGCCAGAATCGGCCAAAACTGTGAGTGTTGATGACCAACACATAAGCACACCTTGGGGTTCAACAACTATGGAAATCGCTTCGGGACCCGAAAACGATGAGTAATAGTCCACGAAACGGGTCAGATTTGGCCAAAGCTGTGAGTGTTGACGACGGACACATAAACGCACCCCAGGGTTCATCAATCATGGAAATCGCTCTGGGACCCCAAAACACTGAGTAATAATGCACGAAACCGCGAGTAATAGTCCCTGAAACGAGAATCGCTTGGGGACCCCAAAACGGTGAGTAATAATCCATGAAACAGGCCAGAATCGACCAAAACCACGAGTGTTGACGATAGGCACGTAAACGCACCCGGGGTTCGACAACCATGCAAATCACTCCGGGACCCCA
>NW_021200234.1:0-1101 GCF_002162155.2 Triticum dicoccoides
AAGAGAAAGGCCATCGGTGAAGAAGTGGCTCGACTGTTGGCGGCAGGATTTATCCGAGAGATATACCACTCCGAGTGGCTCGCTAATGTCGTCATGGTTCCTAAGAAGGACAAGTCGCTCCGAATGTGCATTGATTTCAAGCACATCAACCGGGCCTGCCCGAAAGATCACTTTCCTCTCCCTCGCATAGATCAAATTGTTGACTCGACCGCGGGATGCGAGAGGTTGTCTTTTTTAGATGCTTACTCCGGGTACCACCAGATCCGTCTGTACGGGCCCGATGAGGTAAAAACAGCTTTCATCACTCCATTCGGGTGCTTCTGCTATATCACCATGCCATTCGGCCTCAAGAATGCCGGAGCCACATTTATGCGAATGATTCAGAAGTGTCTACTCACCCAAATCAGTCGGAATGTGGAAGCTTATATGGATGATATTGTTGTCAAGTCACGAAAAGGTTCCGACCTGCTCGCTGGCCTCGCCGAAACATTTGCCAACCTCAGAAGGTATGATATCAAGCTCAATCCATCAAAGTGCACATTTGGAGTTCCTGGTGGCAAGTTACTCGGTTTTCTCGTTTCCGAACGGGGAATCGATGCTAACCCAGAGAAGATTGGCACTATCCTCCGAATGAAACGCCCTGTGCGAGTGCACGATGTCCAGAAGCTTACTGGATGCTTGGCCGCATTAAGTTGATTCATCTCACGACTCGGTGAAAAGGCACTGCCTCTTTACCGACTGATGAAGAAGGCTGACAAGTTCGAGTGGACTCCAGAAGCTGATGCAGCGTTTGCCGAGCTAAAAGCTCTGCTCTCCACCCAGCCGGTGCTTGCTGCTCCAATCAGCAAAGAGCCTCTGTTGCTCTACATCGCAGCCACAGGACAAGTCGTCAGTACTGTGCTAACGGTCGAGCGGGAAGAAGAAGGAAAAGCTCTCAAAGTTCAGTGCCCAGTGTATTATTTGTCTGAAGTCTTGACTCCATCCAAGCAGAGATATCCTCATTATCAGAAGCTTGTGTATGGAATATACATGACCACAAAGAAGGTTGCTCATTATTTCTCTGACCATTCCATCACAGTCGTCAGCGACGCTCCACTATCA
>NW_021200235.1:0-1606 GCF_002162155.2 Triticum dicoccoides
AGAAGTCTAAGACGAGCGCGACCCATGCCACTCCGACAACAAATACTCCAACGCCGCCAGGAGCGACGAGGCACGACGGTCTGTGGTCTACATCGACGAGCTCGCACTGTCGTCATCTTCAAGCAAGGCCGCCATGTGGCGACACTCGAATCTACTCCGACTTCTACATCAACACACTCCCCAAACCCCATCCAAGCTCCGACGAGGCGAAGCCACTTCGCCGACATGTCTTCTTCCGATGAAGCTATCCATATCTTGCCCGGCACCGACGAGGCGAAGGCAAGACACACCGTGTCCGACACCGACGAGGCGGACACCACCAGGCCGGGCGTCGACGAAGCGCAGGCCGACCCTCTGTGTGAGCTGACGAGGCCAGACATCTTCATCATCGGATATCGACAAGCCGGAGGGATGTGAGTAAGCATCGCCGGAGCGATGGATGTACCGCTCCACTCTTCTATTCCACCACATCATCACCATCATCTACACCGAGCACTTGGAGAAGACGAGACTTGAAGACGACGACCATTGGAGCAGCTTAATCGGAGGTGGTCTATGGCTCCGGCTTGCGGACGTAATTAATCGGGAGCCTTCCGAGGCCCCGTGAACCAGAACCTCACAATCGCCAAAGTCATATTGGCCGAGCTAGCAGGCCGTTGAGCGCTTATGTAAAGGGATCATGTAATTTGTTTTCTCCCACGAGAGATTAACAAAGTGCAAGTTTCTCTATGTTTTTTTTGTGTACTCAGTACACTGGCACGCCCGCAATTTTTTATTTCCCCTGGCGCGTAGAGAGATAGTTACACGATAACCATCGTTGTTTGTTATTATTTTTCGTGTCAAACACTTGAAACGCAAATGTGATCCATTCTGCCTCTTTAGCATAATATACATTTCAATTTGAGACTGTTAACTTCGCAACAGCTTCTCAGGCATCCAAATCTGGGCGCACATGTATGCAGCTTAGCTAGCCTAATGCATTATTAATCTGGGGGCGCATGTCTGCAGCTTTCTTTTGTTAACTTTTACGCTTTGGCATACGTTACTCCAGTTAATTTCTCGTGCCGCCCACCTCCTCGTCTTGTGGTTATCACGTGATCCGGTCTTAAAAGCTTCAATTGACTGGACGAAACCTTAAAAATTCCAAACATATTGTGCTCTTAATTTGCTAACAACGTTCTCATTTGTGTCGACTCCTGCCATGGCACCTAACATAGGCATTGCAAGATTAATTAAACGCTTACTTCCTATTAAGTTTCTGGGAGTGAGAAACTTAAACTTTTTCTTTGAAACTAGTGTCCTTAATTATGCCTCAATTTATTAATTAAGAAGAAGAAAGTTGACTAGCTAATCAATGAATAACCCCGTGCAAAAACAGGGACATCACGCCCCTCAGATAGAGCACCCATCCAGAGTTGAAGGAGCCGGAAAGCTACCGAACACCGGAACACGCCATTAGTTGATGTGAGACAGTCACCGAAGAAGAGAATTTCTCATTGTGTCCTGTGATGCCGTTGCCTGTCTAGTAGCTTCCTTTATTCCTATCATCAAAAGCTGAAAATACAAACTTTATCTAGTCTGCAAGTTTAGCCTAACAGTGCATTGT